>NW_025047683.1:4998556-5062552 GCF_018831695.1 Puntigrus tetrazona | reverse complement strand
AACCCTGGAAAAATGTTTTCCTGGAGCCTGCGCTCACAGACTAACTTGACCAGCATTAACTCTTTGGTAGGCGCTGAGTTTGTTAATAAGGAAGGCCCTCGTAGATGTTTCCTGGGCCTACGCTCACAGACTAACCCATCCACAATAACACAGATTTGGGTATGATTTTATTTGTCAGGCCCTGGATGAATGTTTTCCTACAAAGGCTCGCTCACTGAACTAAGCCCGTTAAAGCAGCATGCTGCCAGAACTGCAATTTCAGAGTTTTAGAAAAAAAAAAAAAAAAAAAAAAAAAAAAGTCTGAGTTGATGTAAGTTGCTCCTGGTACAAACATGCCTCAGGAGTCGCGGTGAAATTGGAATCGTGCCAGGAAGAGGCCTCTCGGTCAGCCTGACTCCGGAGCCTCGGAAATATGGAAGTCGGTTTTCCCGAGAAGTTGGACTTAGTGCAATTTTTGACGAAATCATCAAGCGCATGTTCCAGCGATCTCAGCGGGTTAAGTCGACTTCTGGGGACGCTTTCCCCACTCGACTGGCCTCCTGGAGAGTACCGTTCAAAACTCTAAGTCAAACATCCAGGCGCACATGTTCAGCCCGATCTCAGCGGGTTAAGTCGCGACACCAAGACCTTTCCCACTGCGACCCGGCCTCCTGGAGAATTTACCGTTCGAAACCTAAGTCCAACATCCAGTACATATATTTAAACAGTCTCGGCCGGGTTAAATGTCCGACTTCCTGGGCCTTTCCCACAAACCCAGCCTCCCTGGAGAAATTTTTTCATTCAAAACCTAAGTCCAAACATCCAGGCGCATAATTTTAGCCGATCTCGGCGGGTTAAGTGCTGCGACTTCTCGGAGAAGCCTTTCCCACTGAAGCCCGGCCTCCCTGGAGAAATTTTTGCCGTTCAAAGCCTAGGTCCAAACATCCAGGCGCATAACTGGCCGATCTCAGCCGGGTTAAGTGCGACTCCTGGGGCCTTTCCACTCGCATTGTGCTCCCTGGAGAAATTTTTTTACGTTCAAAACCCCGATCCAAGCATCGGGCGCATATTTCAGCTTCAGCGATCTCAGCCGGGTTAAGTCACGACTTCTCGGGCCTTTCCCTGGGCCCGGCCTCCCTGGAGAGAAATTTTTTCTTGTGCACAAACCCTAGATCCCAGACATCCAGGCGCGCTCATCCAGCGGTCGGCGAGATTAGAAATCGACGACCTCGGGCGCTGCTCAAACCCCCTCCCAGCCTGAGTGGCACCCAAGCGTTCAGAAGCTAAGTCCAGACGGCCAGGCGCATGTCGCTGGCGATCTCAGCGGGTCGAAGTACGACTTCTGCGGGACAACTTTCCCACTCACGCCCCGGCCTCCCTGGAGAAATTTTCGCACCAAAACCTAAGTCCAAACATCCAGGCGCATAGCTCGGCCGATCTGCGTCAGATTGCGTGCGACTTCTCGAACCCTTTCCCTGCCACTCGGCCTTCCCTGGAGAATTTTTACTTCAAAACCTAAGTCCAAACATCCAGCGCATATTTCAGCGATCGGCGGGTTAAGTCGACTTCTGGGCTACAACTTTCCCACTCGACCCCTCCACCCTGGAGGTATTTTTTACGTTCAAAACCTAAGTCCAAACATCCAGGCGCATATTCCAGCCGATCTCAGCGGGTTAAGTGCGACTTCTCGGGACAATTCCCACCGACCCGGCCTCCTGGAGAATTTTTGCTTTCAAAACCTAAGTCCAGACATCCAGCGCATATTCAGCAGGCGATCTCGGCGCGGGTTAAGTCCGACTTCTCGGGCCTTTCCACTCGAGCCCCCTCCACCCTGGAGAGTATTTTTAACGTTCAAAACCTAAGTCCAAACATCCAGGCGCATATTTCAGCCGATCTCGGGGTTAAGTCACGACTTCTCCGGACAATTTCCCACTAAACCCGGCCTCCCTGGAGAATTTTTTGCTTTCAAAACCTAAGTCAGACATCCAGGCGCATATTCTCGCAGGCGATCTCGGCGCGTTAAGCCCCACTTCACGTGGCGCTTTCCTCGACCCCGCCACCCCGGAGTATTTTTAAGCGTTCAAAACCTAAGTCCGAACATCAGGCGCATCTCACGGCGATCTACGACGCGTTAAGCTCCCACTTCACGGGCGCTTTCCCTCGACGACCGCCACGGAGAGTATTTTTAAAGCGTTCAAAACCTAAGTCCCAACATCCAGGCGCATCTCGGCGATCTCAGCGCGTAAGCCCCCTTCCGAGCGCACCTTTCGACCCCGCCCCACGAGGTATTTTTAAAGCGTTCAAAACCTAAGTCCAGACATCCAGAAGCGCATCCTCGATCCGGCGGCGTTAAGCCATTCCGCCAGGCGCCCGCGACCCCACGCCACGGAGGTATTTTTAGCGTTCAAACCTAGAAGTCCAACATCCAGGCGCACATCTCACAGGCGATCTCGACGCGTTAAGCCCTTCACGGGCGCTTGCCCTCGACCACGCCACCCCGGAGTATTTTTCGCGTTCGAAAACCTAAGTCAAACATCGGGCGCATCTCACAGCGATCGGCGCGTTAAGCCCCCACGCCTGGGCGCTTTCCTGCGACCACGCCACGGAGGTATTTTTAGCGTTCAAAACTAAGTCAAACATCCAGGCGCATCTCACAGCCCATCAAGAGCGGGTTAGCGCCACTTCTATAGACCCAGCGCACCTTCTGAACCCGAGCTCATCTCCAGCGCTTACAGACATCAGGCCTGCTCGGCCCGATCCGCGGCACACCTCGCCCTCTCGGGCATCACCTCGAAAAGCCTCCCGTGAGGCCTCTCAGGGGCCACACCTGTTCTCCGTTAAAGTGCCCGGTACTCCCACTGTGCGGCCGGGGGTCCCACTATCTCAACGCGCTCTCAAAGAACCGTGCCCTGGTACCCCATCGAGCTTAGGTTTTGGAGGTTTTTCTTCCGGAGAGGGCCGCCCGGCTCCGTCCGACCAGTCAGCCACTCTCTCGGGGGCCTCTCCGCCGTTCCTCGGTTCCTCTCGCCGCTGGTATTTACATCGACTTAGGTTTTGGAGGTTTTTTTCTTCCGGAGAGAGGCTGCGGCTCCCGTCCGACCCGAGTCAGCCCTCTCTGGGGCGGCCCTCTCCGCCCGTTCCTCGGTTCCTCTCGCCTGGTACCCCGCCGGCTTAGGTTTTGGAAGGTTTTTCTTCCGGAGAGGGGCTCGCGGCTCCCCGTCGGCCGAGTCAGCCCTCTCTCGGTCTGCGGCCCTCTCGCCGTTCAGTTTCTCTCTCCGCCATCGGTACCCCCGCCGACTTAGGTTTTGGAGGTTTTTTCTTCGGAGAGGCTGCGCGGCTCCCGTCCGGCCGAATCCGCCCCTCCGCCGGCTCGGACTCTGCCCCTCCGCCTGCCACTCTCTCCGCTCACTGGTACCCTTGCATGGCGGAGAAAGTATGCCAGCCAGTCGCTTGGCTGGGCCTCCTCCTCGGACCCGACAAAATTGGATCAGGATGACTTTCAATGGATGCATAGATGTAGCTGCTCTGCACCACTCTGAAAACCCTGGCCCAGAATCAGGTCGTCCTGGAAGTCATTTTACCATTCTCCACAAACTTCGGTGTTTTTGGTCTGAAGTGAAGCGGCGCTCGTTAAGCCCACACCCGGTCCAGTCTCGTCACGCTCTCCTCACGCGCCCGGGCAGCGGCTATCCGTAGCCAATAAAGTACCCGGCGCCAGCAGTATGCTCGATGCCTCTTAGCGATTCTGACTTAGGCGTTCAGTCATAATCCCGCAGATGGTAGCCGCGCTTTGAAGTGACTACTCAGCCAAGCACCGCGCGCAAATGTCTCTGAACCTGCGGTTCCCCTCTCGTACCTGAAACGGGATTACTGTTGCAGCACGGCGTTGTATCAGTGATTAAAACTAACCTGTCTCACGACGGTCTGAAACCCAGCTCACGTTCCTATTGGTGGTGAACAATCCAGCGGCAAGGTGAATTCTGGCTTCCACAATGATAGGAAGAGCCGACAACCAAAGGATCAAAAGCGACACGTCGCTGGGCGGCAGCACGCCAGACCAGTTATCCCCTGGCAAAGTAACACTACAGCACCTCCTACTTAAAACCCAAAAGCCAGAAGGATCTGTGAGGCCCAGCTTTTTCGCAGTCCCGTACACCATCTGAAAATCAAGATCAGCGAGCTTTGCCCTTCTGTCTCCATGAGAGGTTTCTGTCCTCCCTGAGCTACGCCTTAGGACACCTGCGTTACCGTTTGACAGGTGTACCGCTTCAGTCAAACTCCCCCACCTGCACTGTCCCGGGACAGGTCGCCAGCCCGAGGGCGTGGTGACGCCGGGCCAGGAGCAGATCAGAAGCTTGAGGCCGCGAGGGCACCGCTGCCCCTGCCTCACCGGGTAGTGAGGAAGCGATAAAATAGTGGTATTTCAACCCGGCGCCCGTTAGGTGAGGGCCTCCATATTCTACACCCCTCATGTCTCTTCACAGTACCAGACTAGAAGTCAAGCTCAACAGGGTCTTCCTTTCCCCGCTGATTCTACCAAGCCCGTTCCCTTGCGCTGTGTGGTTTAAGCTAGATAGCAGGTGGGGACAGATGGGAATCTCGTTCATCCATTCATGCGCGTCACCTAATTAGATGACGAGGCATTTGGCCTTCAACAAAATTATCAATTGCTCCGCTTACGTTTACCGGCGAAAACACGTTGAATTTCTTCACTTTGACATTTGTTCAGAGCACTGGGCAGAAATCACGCTCGCGTCAACACCGCGCGGGCGCCCGCGATGCTGTTTAATTAAACATCTCGGATTCCCTGGTCCGCACCAGTTCTGGCTTGCTGCTTGGCGCGGCCGAGCCCGGCGCCCGGGTTAACGCCAGCGCCCGCCGCGCGCCCGGCCGCCCTGACCCGAGGCGAGGGGCGGACCAGCGACCAGCGCGCCGGTGCGCGGGAGTCCAGGCAGCGGGCCGTGGCTGGGGTGATCGGCGAGAAGGGCCGGCCTGCGCCCAAGTCGCGCGCCGCGCGCGCGCGCCCCCGCCTACGCCCGGCCCGCCGCGCGGCTGTCCGAGGACCCCGCGAACCCTCCCTGCCAACCCGGACCCATCCCGGCCGCCCCGAGGCCCGGCGGCCTTCCCCCCGGACCGCGAGGAAGTAGGGAGGGCGCCCAGACCAGGGGAGAAGCCAGGCGAAAGCAGGAGAAGGAGAGCGCGGGAGACCAGCGCCACAGAAGCGAGAGCAGGAAAGGGGAGGCCAGCGGGCGGCGCGCTCCCTGGTCAGCCAGTGGTCCCAGCGCCCTTCGCACCTCAGCCCGACCAGGCCCAGCCGCCCAGAGCCAATCCTTATCCGAAATTCACAGATCAGCTTGCCGACTTCCCGCTTCGCTGCCTTGATCTAACATGCCCAGAGGCTGTTCACGCGGGAACCTGCTCTGCGGATGCCAGATGCGGCCGGTAGCGAACACACTTCTCCCAGCGGATTTTCAAGGGCCAGTGAGGGCTGACGGGCCTTGCGCCGGAACAGCGCGGCGCTTTCAGAGCGTGGCCCCTATCTAAGGCGAGACCATTTGCCAGTGCCCGGCCCTTCACAAAGAAAACTCTTCCCGGGCCCCGCCCGGCGCCTCGGGTTGGTTTTGCGTTTACGCACTGAGGCGCCTCTCGGCGCCCCGTCTCTCCTCCTCGGGTTCTGGGATCTGGACCAGACTCCCTTCGATCGGCGGGGCGGCGGAAGCCATCGCCCACCTCCCTTCCGAGCGGCGTTCACGCGCCCATAGGACCGACGGCCCATGTTCGCTGCTGTTTACGGAACCCGCTTCTCCGCCCGGCCTTCAAAGCTCGTTTGAATATTTTCACTACCACCAGATCTGCTGCCCGCGGCTCCACCGGGCCCGCCCTAGGCAACTCAAGCGCCACATGGCGGCCCCTCCTACTCGTCGAGGCGTATCTCAATCGTCTAGCGTGTAGTCTCGTGCATTCCGGCTGGCGGGTATGGGCCCGGCGCTCCAGCGCCATCCATTTTCAGGCGAATTGATTCCGGCAGGTGAGTTGTTACACACTCCTTAAGCCGGATTCCAACTTCCTGGCCACCCGTCCTACATGTCTATATCAGTCAACCCAGCACGCACTGTGGGTCTGATGGCGTCGGCATCAGGCGCCTTAACCCGGCGGTCGGTTCATCGCGCGGCGCCAGTTCCTAGCACCACCAAAAGTGGCCCGCTTGGCGTCGCATTTCACGCGCAGGCTCCAGGCCAATGCGCTAGGACTTCTTACCATTTTAAGAAAGTTTGAGAAATAGGTTGAGATCGTTTGACCCCCAAGGCCTCTCATCGTCAACTTTACGGATAAAACTGCTTTTTATGCTGACGGCATGCAGCTAATCCTGAGAAACTTGGAGGGAACCAGCTACTAGATGGATTACGATTGTCTTCGCCCCTATGCCCAGGTGGACGACCGATTTGCGTCAGGACACTACTGGGCCTCACACCAGAGTTTCCTCTGGCTTCGCCCCTGCCAGGCATAGATTCACCCATCTTTTCGGGTACCATCGCGCTCTGGCTCCACCTGCCCGGCCGGTGCGGGCAGACAGACCAGTGGTGCGCCCCGCTGACGGGGATCCACCTGAGCCGGCGGGCGCCCGGCCGCCACCCTTCGATGCGCCGTGAGGCGCTCGGAAACACCCAGCACGGCTCGCGCGCGGTGGAGCTCCTTGAGTCCGTGTTTCAAGGCCCGGTCGGGTGGGTGGCCGACCTCACACGCGGACCTCGGCGGCCCCACTTATGCGAGGGCGGATCCCGCCCTGGCGCGGCAGCGCGGTCGGGACGGACTGAGGACAGTCGGTCCCGGTCGGCGCCACGCGCCCGGGAGAGGGGAGGCCCCCGTCCCTCACGCGTCGGCAGGGAGAAGCGCGAGAGACACTTCCAACGGCCCAGGAAGTGGCGGCAAAAATCGGGCGTAGGGCTCTATAAAAGCGGCGGCCCCGGCTGAAGCCGCCTGCCACCTTCGCCCCAGCCCTTCCACAAGCAAACCAGGCGATCGCGGCGCACGCCTCGGAAGAAGTGCACCCGGCTGGCGGCCGGCGTCCGAGACCAGGCGGCGTTCCCGGTCAGGGGATCCGCGCGCAACTGCCCGGGCGGCGGACCCGCCGAGCTGAATCTCCGGGCAGACCGTGCGGACCCCACCCGTTTACCTCTTAAGCGGTTTCCACGCCCTGTTGAACTCTCTTGCGCAAGTTCTTTTCAACTTTCCCTCGAGAAAGGTACTTATCGACTATCCCGGTCTGGAAGTGCCGGTATTTGTATAGATGGAGTTTACCACCCGCTTTGGGCTGCATTCCCAAGCAACCCGACTCCGAGAAGAACGCGCCAGCGAGCGGGGGCCTGCTACCGGCCTCACACGTCCACGGGCTAAGCCTCCCATCAGAAGGACTTGGAGGCCGACCAGCGCCGAGAGAGAAGCGGTCTTCTATCGCCCATGTCTCACCGCCGTGGCGTGGCGGGCGGGGTCAGCGTAGGCTCTTCCCGCTCTCCGCTACGCCGCTACTGAGGAATCGCCGTTCAGTTTCTTTTCCCTCCGCTTAATAATATGCTTAAAATTCAGCGGGAGTCGTCTGCGTCTGATCTGAGTGGTTATCGGATATGGGTTGGAGCGGCCGCGCTGCCGGCGCTGCTGCTGAGCTGGCCTGGGCAGGTCTGGAGTCGCGCGCCGGGCAGGCGCCGAGCGTGCGAGGCGGAGGCGCGAACCTCCCGTTACGCCGCGGGCGTCCGAGGCGGAGGACCGAAGTCACGTCGTGAGCGGGGTAGCGAACACCACCGGAAGCCTTACGCCGAGAGGAGGCGCGCTCAGTCCCAGAGCGCCTGGGGGCGCCGACCTCCCCCTCGTGGGAGAAGCGGAGGCGCTCGACTCCCGCCGAGGAGCGGTGCCGCGTGGCGGTCTGCACTTGGGAGGGCGGAGGGCGGGAAGCCCCCCCTGCTGACGCGCTCCAGCGCAGGTCCGGAGGTCGATCGATGGAAGCGACCCTCAGACAGGCGTAGCGGGGGGCGGACCGGGGCGCAAAGTCGCGATCGAAGTGTCGATGATCGATGTGTCCTGCAATTCACATTAGTTCTGCGGCTGGCTGCGTTCTTCATCGGCCTTACGGGCCGAGTGATCCACCGCTAAGAAGTGACCTTGCGTTTGAGTTTCGCGCGCGGAGGCGAGGCCGAACTGCACAGACATGTGAGTTCAAAAATACAAAGTGTTCGTTCCCGGGAATGGCGCCCCAGAGAGGGGACTTGAGCCCACGGTCGAAGGCCTGCTGGGTACCCGCCGGGGTGTAAAGCAAAAAGAAAGTCTTTCAGGCTGCTCGCGCCTCTGCCACCCGTGCCAGAGGGGTGGGGCGCTCAGTGATGGAGTTGCTCAAGCCTCCGCGGGAAGGTCGTCAAGCACCTCCCAGAGGCAGCGTTCCCTTCATGAGATCCCCTCTCTCCGCCCGTCTTCCAGGGATTTTGTGCGGTTCTTTTGCCGTCTTGGATGTTTGAGCGGCAGACCTCTCAAGACCACGGCCGCTGGAACATAAGTAAAATAGGATGGAGGTTTTTACCCGGACCAGGCGCCTCGCCCGCGGGAGACTTTGAACCACGGTCCCGGAGGCCGGTCGCGGGTACCCGCCAGGGCCCGGCTCGGCCCACCGCTGGAAAGCAGGGGGCCGCTTGAGTGCTGCGACAGTCAAGTTCTCTCGGATCTCTCTCTCTCTCTCACCGCCTTAGGTTTTTATGCGCAGTTCTTTTTTTGCGTTTTAGGTTTTTCGCGTGGCCAGACCTCTCTGAGACCAGCCGCTGGATCATAGAGAGTAAAATAGGATAGAGGTTTTTTTACCCGGACAGGCGCTCCTCCTTCAACGCAGGAGAGACTTTGAACCACGGTCCGGAGGCCGTGTGCAGGTACCGCGGGGCCAGCTCCCGCCCCGCCCGGCTGGAAAGCAGGGGCCCGCCGAAATCTGGCGACAGTCAAGTTCTCTCGGAATCTCTCTCTCTCTCTCCATAGCTTAGGTTTTTGTGCAGTTCTTTTTGCCGTTTTAGGGTTTTGAAGCGGCAGACCTCTAGAACCCACGGCCGCTGGATCATAGAGTAAAATAGGATGGGGTTTTTACACGGACCGGGCGCCCCTCCTTGCGGAGGGCTTTTGAACCAGGTCCGGGAGTGATGCGGGTACCGCCAGGGCCAGCTCGGCCCCCGCCCGGCTGGGAAGCAGAGGCCCGCCGAATCTGGCGTGATCGTCATGTGGCGCTCGCGTTAGGTTGCGCTCAAGCCTCAGCGGCGAGGCGTCAAGCCTCCCAGAGGCAGCGTTTCCCGCTTCTGCGGATCTCTCTCTCTCACGCTTACGTCTTAGGTTTTATTGCGGTTCTTTTTGCCGTCTTGGGTTTTGAAGCGGCAGACCTCTGGACCACGGCACGCTGGATCATAGAGTAAAATAGGATAGAGGTTTTACCCCGGGCGAGCGCCCCTCCTTCGGCGGGAGAGACTTTGAACCACGGTCCGGAGGCCGTGCGGGTACCACGCCAGGGCCCGGCTCAGCCCCGCGCTGGGCGGGGGCCGCGCCAGTCTGGCGACAGTCAAGTTCCTTTTTTTCTCTTCGCCGCTCTGCGCTTTCGCTTCGGTGCTCCGGAGGGAGCGCAGGCCGCGGCCTCTAGCGCTGCCCGGGCTTGAGGCGGAGAAAGTGGGCTGACCTCCGCCGGGAGGCTAGTTTCGCTGGATCGGGCGGGCCGATGGCGTGATCCTTCCGCGGGTTCACCTCGGAAACCTTATTCACGACTTTTGCTTCCTCTAGATGAGTCAAGTTTGATGCGTCTTCCAGCGCTCCGCCCAGAGGCGCCAGCAGCCCGGCGGGGCAGTCCGGAACCTCACTAAACCATCCAATCGGTAATTAGCGGCCGAGGCGGTGTGTACAAAGGGCGAGGACTTAATCGCGCGCGAGCTTATGACCCGCGCTTGCACACAAAATTCCTCGTTGATGGGGAAATAGTTTCAATCTGACCAGTCCCGATCACGGCGGGGTTCAGCGGAGTTACCAACGCCTCTCGGCGCCAGGATGAACCTGCCTTGAATCCGCCCGATGTGTAAGCGCGTGCAGCCCCGGACATCTAAAGGGCATCACAGACCTGTTGTGCTCCATCTCGCGTGGCTGAAGCGCTTACTTGTCCCTCTAAGTTTTTAGCGCCCGACCCAAGTGGCGCGCCACTGCTTGTAAACCC
Organism: Puntigrus tetrazona; assembly: GCF_018831695.1. Taxonomy (NCBI): domain Eukaryota; kingdom Metazoa; phylum Chordata; class Actinopteri; order Cypriniformes; family Cyprinidae; genus Puntigrus; species Puntigrus tetrazona. The sequence goes on along the minus strand of NW_025047683.1, from coordinate 5,052,357 downwards.
GAGTCTCGTTAGTTATCGGAATGAACCAGACAAATCGCTCCACCAACTAGAAGCGGCATGCACCACCACCCACAGGAATGCGAGAAGAGCTATCAATCTATCAATCGCTTTCCATTATCCGGGCGGGTGAGGTTTCCCGTGTTGAGTCAAATTAAGCCGCAGGCTCCTCCTGGTAGTGCCCTTCCGTCAATTCCTTTAAGTTTCAGCTTTGCCTTCATACTCCCAGAACCCAAAAAGACCTCGTGGTTTCCGCCGCTGCCAGGCAGGTCATGGGAGCATCTTGCGCCGCCGGATCGCTGAGTGAAGGCATCGTTCTGATCGAACTTCGACGGTATCTGATGAGTCTTCGAACTCCGACTTTCGTTCTTGATTAGCCAGAAAACATTCTTATGCAAAATGCTTACGCTTTGGTCCGTCTTAGCGCCGGTCAAAATTTCACCTCTAAGCGGCAATACAGATACCCCGGCCAAGTCCTCATAATCATGCTCCAGGTTCAGGAAACCCACAAAAATAGAACCCGGAGTCCCTATTCCATTATTTCCTAGCCCTGCGGTATTCAGCGTGGCGCTAGAAGCCTCGCTTTGAACACTCTAATTTTTCAAAAATAGCGCTTTGAGCCCCTCGGACCGGACGCAGCAGAGAGGCATCCGAGGCGCCTCCCGAGGCAGGGACCTGGGAACGGAGCGGTGGCTCGCCTCTCGTGAACCGTAGCCAGATCCGAGATCAACTCACGGGCTTTTGCTGCAGCAGCTTTGTATACGCTATTGGGCTGGAATTACACGCTGCTGGCACCAGACTTGCCCTCAATGAGTCCTCGCCCCATATGTTTTAGAATCGGCTCATTCCAATTACAGGGGCCTCGAGAGACCTGTGTTGTGACCTTCGTCACTACCTCTCCAGTCGGAAGTACCTGGGTGAATTTGTGCGCCTGCTGCCTTCGCCAGATGTGGTGGCGTTTTCTCAGGCTCCTCTCGGGAATGAACCCTGATTCCGTCACCCGTGGTCACCATGGTGGCGCCTGATGTACCATGTCGAGTTGATAGGGCAGACACTCAGATAGATAAATGCGCCGCGCGAGACGAAGCGGCCCGGTCGGCGAGGTTATCTAGAGTCACCAAAGTACCCAGGTCAGGAGGCCGAGATCCCCGGAGGCCGGATGGGTTTTGGATCTGAAATAAATGCGCAGTCCCTAGCCTCCCGCCCCACGCGGAGGCGGTCGGCAGTCGGCGCTTCGTTTGCATGTATTAGCTCTGGAATTACCACAGTTATCCAAGTACCGGGTGGGCTGATCAAAGGACCATAACGCTGATTTAATAGAGCGATCGCAGTTTCACTGTACCGACCGTGTGCACTTGAACCTGCATGGCAATCTTTGAGACAAGCATATGTACTGCAGGATCAGCCAGGTAACCCACTGTAGTGGTCAGGGACCAACCGACGCTTGAAGCGCGCGTTTTTGCCTACACGAGGTCTCAGTCCGCCTGAGGAGGGCCTGGCGCGCCACGCCAGACCCTCGGCTGGAACCCGGCGCTCCGCCACCAGGGGCGGCCGGCGGCTGCGAACCTTCCCAGCGAAGTACGCCGTTTTCGGGGTGGGTGGCGCTGGGATCGCGGCCGGCCTTCGGAAAGTGTGTTTCACGCGGGGCGGGGTACCGCCGGCGGGCGTCGCCGGGGACGGCGTCGCGTTCTGCCCCTCCGCCCGCGGTGGCGGACCTCTGCGCTCTGATGACGGCCCGTCTGAGCCTCACTCCGAAGGGTTCGCGCCTTCCCTGCGGGCTGAGGCCTGCTGCGTAACGAGCGTCAAATTGCCCGGGCGCGGCGTGCTGTAAAGCTTTCGCGTTCAAAACCTAAGTCCAAACATCCAGGCGCGATATTTCACGATCTCGGCGCGTTAAGCCCCACTTCACGGGCGCTTTCCCCACTCGCCGCCACCCGGAGGTATTTTTTAAGCGTTCAAAACCTAAGTCCAGACATCCAGGCGCATCAACAGCGTTCACGTTAAACTTCGCTGGGCGTGTACCCCGTTACCATGTAAAGCGTTGCTCCTGTCCAAACATCCAGCCCTCAGGGTCGCGCGGAAAATTTGCGCATCATGCCGGGGTAGGAGCGTTCAAAACCGTCCCTGACATCCAGGCGCATCTCGGCGATCTCGGCGCGAAGTGGACCACTTCCGGGCGCTTGGACTTACGCCACCCGGAGGTATTTTGAAGCGTTGTTCAAAACCTAAGTCCAAACATCCAGGCGCTTCATCCGACCGATCGAGTCCGGGTTAAGTGCGCCTTCGGGCGCTTTCCACTCGACCCCGCCGTCCTGGAGGAATTTTTTCGTTCAAAACCTAAGTCCAAACATCCAGGCGCTTCATCCGACCGATCGAGTCCGGGTTAAGTCGCCTTCCGGACGCTTTCCACTCGACCCCCGCCGTCCTGGAGAAATTTTTTCGTTCAAAACCTAAGTCCAAACATCCAGGCGCTTCATCCGACCCGATCGAGTCCGGGTTAAGTGCGCCTTCGGGCGCTTTCCCACGACGACCCCGCCGTCCTGGAGGAAATTTTTCGTTCAAAACCTAAGTCCAAACATCCAGGCGCTTCATCCGACCGATCGAGTCCGGGTTAAGTCGCCTTCGGACGCTTTCCCACTCGACCCCCGCCGTCCTGGAGGAAATTTTTCGTTCAAAACCTAAGTCCAAACATCCAGGCGCTTCATCCGACCGATCGAGTCCGGGTTAAGTGCGCCTTCGGGCGCTTTCCCACTCGACCCCGCCGTCCTGGAGAAATTTTTGCGTTCAAAACCTAAGTCCAAACATCCAGGCGCTTCATCCGACCGATCGAGTCCGGGTTAAGTCGCCTTCGGACGCTTTCCCACTCGACCCCGCCGTCCTGGAGAAATTTTTGCGTTCAAAACCTAAGTCCAAACATCCAGGCGCTTCATCCGACCGATCGAGTCCGGGTTAAGTCGCCTTCGGACGCTTTCCACTCGACCCCGCCGTCCTGGAGAAATTTTTTTGCTTTCAAAACCTAAGTCCAGACATCCAGGCGCTTCATCAGCGCGATCTCGGCGGGTTAAGTCGCGACTTCTCGGGCGCTTTCCCACTCGACCCGGTCTCCCTGGCGCTTTCCCCTCGAATTTTTTCGTTCAAAACCTAAGTCCAAACATCCAGGCGCATATTTCAGGCGATCTCGGCGGGTTAAGTCGACTTCGGGCCGCTTTCCCTCGACCCCCGCCACCCTGGAGAAATTTTTTGCTTTCAAAACCTAAGTCCAAACATCCAGGCGCATATTTCAGGCGATCTCGGCGGGTTAAGTCGACTTCCCGGGACGCTTTCCCACTCGACCCCGCCACCCTGGAGAAATTTTTTGCTTTCAAAACCTAAGTCCAAACATCCAGGCGCATATTTCAGGCGATCTCGGCGGGTTAAGTGCGACTTCCCGGACGCTTTCCACTCGACCCCCCCGCCACCTGGAGGATTTTTTTGCTTTCAAAACCTAAGTCCAAACATCCAGGCGCATATTTCAGCGATCTCGGCGGGTTAAGTCACGACTTCTCGGGCGCTTTCCCACTCGACCCCCTCCACCCTGGAGGTATTTTTAAGCGTTCAAAACCTAAGTCCAGACATCCAGGCGCATATTTCAGGCGATCTCGGCGGGTTAAGTGCGACTTCGGACGCTTTCCCACTCGACCCCGCCACCCTGGAGGATTTTTTTGCTTTCAAAACCTAAGTCCAAACATCAGGCGCATATTTCAAACGATCTCGGCGGGTTAAGTGCGACTTCGGACGCTTTCCTCTCCCCCGCCACCCTGGAGGATTTTTTTGCTTTCAAAACCTAAGTCCAGACATCCAGGCGCATATTTCAGCGATCTCGGCGGGTTTAAGTCGACTTCCGGGCGCTTTCCCACTCGACCCCCTCCACCCTGGAGGTATTTTTAAGCGTTCAAAACCTAAGTCCAGACATCCAGGCGCATATTTCAGGCGATCTCGGCGGGTTAAGTGCGACTTCGGGCGCTTTCCCACTCGACCCCGCCACCCTGGAGATTTTTTTGCTTTCAAAACCTAAGTCCAAACATCCAGGCGCATATTTCAGCGATCTCGGCGGGTTAAGTGCGACTTCTCGGGCGCTTTCACTCGACCCCTCCACCCTGGAGGATTTTTTTAAGCGTTCAAAACCTCGTCCAGACATCCAGGCGCTCGTTACAGCCGATCAAGGCGGGTTAAAGCGACTTCTCGGACACACACATTTCTGAACCCCGTGTCTGGATTTCAATTTTCCAAAGGGCCTGGGCTCACACATTAACTTAGCGCAGTAACACTTTAATGGGCATCGTTTTATTTCATTCTCGCCCTGGATGAATGTTTTACAAAGGGCCTGCGCTCACAGACTAACCCTACACACTAACACCTTATTGGGCATAATTTTTTTCTATAAAGGCCCTGGATGAATGTTTTCTATAAGGCCTGCGCTCACAGACTACCCCATCACAATAACACTTATGTGGGCATGATTTTATTCTATAAAGGCCCTGGATGAATGTTTTCTATAAGGCCTGCGCTCACAGACTAACCCCATCACAATAACACTTATTTGGGCATGATTTTATTTAAAAAGGCCCTGGATGAATATTTTTCTACAAGGCCTGCGCTCACAGACTAACCCGACACAGTAGCGCCTTATTGGGCATGATTTTATTTAATAAAGGCCCTGGAGGAATGTTTTCTATAAGGCCTGCACTCACAGACTAACCCCATCACAATAACACTTATTTGGGCATGATTTTATTCTATAAAGGCCCTGGATGAATGTTTTCTATAAGGCCTGCGCTCACAGACTAACCCTATCACAATAACACTTATTTGGGCATGATTTTATTTAATAAAGGCCCTGGATGAATGTTTTCTATAAGGCCTGCGCTCACAGACTAACCCCCATCACAATAACACTTATTTGGGCATGATATTATTTAATAAAGGCCCTGGATGAATGTTTTACAAAGGGCCTGCGCTCACAGACTAACCCTACACAGTAACACCTTATTGGGCATGATTTTATTTAATAGAGACCCTGGATGAATGTTTTCTATAAGGCCTGCGCTCACAGACTAACCCCATCACAATAACACTTATTTGGGCATGATTTTATTTAATAAAGGCCCTGGATGAATGTTTTCTATAAGGCCCGCGCTCACAGACTAACCTAACCTAACCTAACCTAACCTAACCTAACCTAACCTAACCTAACCTAACCTAACCTAACCTAACCTAACCTAACCTAACCTAACCTAACCTAACCTAACCCTAACCTAACCTAACCTAACCTAACCTAACCTAACCTAACCTAACTAACCTAACCTAACCTAACCTAACCTAACCTAACCTAACCTAACCTAACTAACCTAACCTAACCTTATTGGGCATGATTTTTACTCTATAAAGGCCCTGGGTGACAGTTTTACACAGGGCCTGGGGTCACAGACTAACCCCATCACAATAGCACTTATTTGGGCATGTTTTTATTTAATAAAGGCCCTGATTGAATGTTTTCTATAAGGCCTGCGCTCACAGACTAACCCGACACAATAACGCTTCATTGGGCATGATTTTATTTAATAAAGGCCCTGGAACAATGTTTTCTATAAGGCCTGCGCTCACAGACTAACCCGACACAGTAACTCTTTGTTGGGCATGATTTTACTTAATAAAGGCCCTGGAAAAATGTTTTCTATAAGGCCTGCGCTCACAGACTAACCCGACACAGTGCGCTTTATTGGGCATGATTTTATTTAATAAAGGCCCTGGAAAAAATGTTTTCTATAAGGCCTGCGCTCACAGACTAACCCGACACAATGCGCTTCATTGGGCATGATTTTATTTAATAAAGGCCCTGGAACAATGTTTTCTATAAGGCCTGCGCTCACAGACTAACCCGACACAGTAACTCTTTGTTGGGCATGATTTTCTTAATAAAAGGCCCTGGAAAAATGTTTTCTATAAGGCCTGCGCTCACAGACTAACCCGACACAGTAGCGCTTTGTGGGCATGATTTTATTTAATAAAGGCCCTGGAAAAAATGGTTTCTATAAGGCCTGCGCTCACAGACTAACCCGACACAGTGCGCTTCATTGGGCATGATTTTATTTAATAAAGGCCCTGGATGACAGTTTTCTTTAAGGCCTGCGCTCACAGACTAACCCGACACATTAACGCTTTATTGGGCATGATTGTATTTAATAAAGGCCCTGGATGAATGTTTTCTATAAGGCCTGCGCTCACAGACTAACCCCGACACAGTAACTCTTCATTGGGCATGATTTTATTTAATAAAGGCCCTCGATGAATATTTTGTATAAGGCCTGCCCTCACAGACTAACCCGACACAGTAACTCTTTATTGGGCGTGATTTTATTTAATAAAGGCCCTGGAAAAATGTTTTCTATAAGGCCTGCGCTCACAGACTGGACCCGACACAGTAACTCTTTATTGGGCATGATTTTATTTAATAAAGGCCCTCGATGAATGTTTTCTATAAGGCCTGCGCTCACTGACTAACCCCCGTTACAATAACACTCTTATGGGCATGATTTTATTTAATTAAGGCCCTGGATGACAGTTTTCTTTAAGGCCTACCCTCACAGACTAACCCGACACAGTAACTCTTTATTGGGCGTGATTTTATTTAATAAAGGCCCTGGAAAAATGTTTTCTATAAGGCCTGCGCTCACAGACTAACCCGACACAGTAGCGCTTTATTGGGCGTGATTTTATTTAATAAAGGCCCTCGATGAATGTTTTTCTATAAGGCCTGCGCTCACAGACTAACCCGACACAGTAACTCTTTATTGGGCGTGATTTTATTTAATAAAGGCCCTGGAAAAATGTTTTCTATAAGGCCTGCGCTCACAGACTGACCCGACACAGTAACTCTTTATTGGGCATGATTTTATTTAATAAAGGCCCTCGATGAATATTTTCTATAAGGCCTGCGCTCACTGACTAACCCCGTTACAATAACACTCTTATGGGCATGATTTTATTTAATTAAGGCCCTGGATGACAGTTTTCTTTAAGGCCTACCCTCACAGACTAACCCGACACAGTAACTCTTTATTGGGCGTGATTTTATTTAATAAAGGCCCTGGAAAAATGTTTTCTATAAGGCCTGCGCTCACAGACTAACCCGACACAGTAGCGCTTTATTGGGCGTGATTTTATTTAATAAAGGCCCTGGAAAAATGTTTTCTATAAGCACTGCGCTCACTGACTAACCCCGTTACAATAACACTCTTATGGGCATGATTTTATTTAATAAAGGCCCTGGATGACAGTTTTCTTTAAGGCCTGCGCTCACAGACTAACCCGACACAGTAACTCTTTGTTGGGCATGATTTTCTACTTAATAAAGGCCCTGGAAAAATGTTTTCTATAAGGCCTGCGCTCACAGACTAACCCGACACAGTGCGCTTTATTGGGCATGATTTTATTTAATAAAGGCCCTGGAAAAAATGTTTTCTATAAGGCCTGCGCTCACAGACTAACCCGACACAGTAACGCTTTATTGGGCATGATTTTATTTAATAAAGGCCCTGGATAAATGTTTTCTTTAAGGCCTGCGCTCACAGACTAACCCCGTTACAATAACACTCTTATGGGCATGATTTTATTTAATAAAGGCCCTGGATGACAGTTTTCTTTAAGGCCTGCCCTCACAGACTAACCCGACACAGTAACTCTTTATTGGGCGTGATTTTATTTAATAAGGCCCTGGAAAAATGTTTTCTATAAGGCCTGCGCTCACAGACTAACCCGACCCATTAACTCTTTATTGGGCATGATTTTATTTAATAAAGGCCCTCGATGAATGTTTTCCATAAGGCCTGCGCTCACAGACTAACCCGTCACAATAACACAGATTTGGGTATGATTTTATTTATTAAAGGCCCTGGATGAATGTTTTCTACAAAGGCCTGCGCTCACAGACTCGCCCGTTAAAGCAGCGGCCAGCGCGGGGGCAATTTCAGAGTTTTTAAAAAAAAAAAAAAAAAAAAAAAAAAAAAAAAATTAAAGTTGATGTAAAAGTTGCTCCTGGGTAAAGCGGCCACCTCCGGGAGTCGCGGTGAAATTTGAATCGTGCCCGGGAAGAGGCCTCTCGGTCGGCCTGACTCGGAGCCTCGGAGGGTATGGAAGTCGGACCTTTCCCGAAGTTGGACTTAGTGCAATTTTGAAGCGAAAATCATCCAGCGCATATTTCAGCCGATCTCAGCGGGTTAAGTGCGACTTCTCGGACAACTTTCCCACTCGACCCGGCCTCCCTGGAGAAATTTTTTTCGTTCAAAACCTAAGTCCAAACATCCAGGCGCATATTTCAGCCGATCTCAGCGGAGTTAAGTCGCGACTTCTCGGGCCTTTCCCACTCGACCCGGCCTCCCTGGAGAAATTTTACCGTTCAAAACCTAAGTCCAAACATCCAGGCGCATATTTCAGCCGATCTCGGCGGGTTAAGTCGCGACTTCTCGGGACCTTTCCCACTCGACCCGGCCTCCTGGAGAAATTTTTTCGTTCAAAACCTAAGTCCAAACATCCAGCGCATATTTCGGGTTAAGTCGCGACTTCCGATCTCGGCCGGGTTCAAAAGTCCAAACATCCGACATTTCAGCGATCTCAGCCGGGTTAAGTCGCGACTTCGGGCGCTTTCCCCTCGACCCGGCCTCCCTGGAGGAAATTTTTTCGTTCAAAACCTAAGTCCAAACATCCAGGCGCATATTTCAGCGATCTCGGCGGGTTAAGTCGACTTCTCGGACCTTTCCCTCGACCCGGCCTCCCTGGAGGATTTTTTTCGTTCAAAACCTAAGTCCAAACATCCAGGCGCATATTTCAGCGATCTCAGCGGGTTAAGTGCGACTTCTCGGGCGCTTTCCACTCGACCCGGCCTCCCTGGAGAAATTTTTGCTTTCAAAACCTAAGTCCAGACATCCAGGCGCATATTTCAGCCCGATCTCGGCGGGTTAAGTCGCGACTTCTCGGGCGCTTTCCCACTCGACCCGGCCACCCTGGAGAATTTTTTCTTTCAAAACCTAAGTCCAAACATCCAGGCGCATATTTCAGCGATCTCAGCCGGGTTAAGTGCGACTTCTCCGGACGCTTTCCACTCGACCCGGCCTCCCTGGGAGAAATTTTTTCGTTTCAAAACCTAAGTCCAAACATCCAGGCGCATATTTCAGCCGATCTCAGCGGGTTAAGTCGACTTCCCGGACCTTTCCCACTCGACCCCGGCCTCCCTGGAGAATTTTTTCGTTCAAAACCTAAGTCCAAACATCCAGGCGCATATTTCAGCCGATCTCGGCGGGTTAAGTCGACTTCCGGGCGCTTTCCACTCGACCCCCGCCACCCTGGAGATTTTTTTTCAAAACCTAAGTCCAAACATCCAGGGCGCGATCTAAGCCGATTAAGTCGTTACGATCCAGGACGCATTTCCACTCGACCCGGCCTCCCTGGCGAATTTTTGCTTTCAAACGACTAAGTCCAAACATCCAGGCGCATATTTCAGCGATCTCGGCGAGGTTAAGTCGACCCGGCTTTCCCTGACCCCGCCACCCTGGAGAATTTTTTTGCGTTCAAAACCTAAGTCCAAACATCCAGCGCATATTTCAGCCGATCTCCGCGGCGTTAAGTCACGACTTCACGGCGCTTTCCCCTCGACCCCGCCACCCGGAGAGTATTTTTAAGCGTTCAAAACCTCCAAACATCCAGGCGCATCGATCTCGCGCGGGTTAAGCCCCACTTCTCGGGCGCGGCGACCCCGCCACCCGGAGGCGAGGTCCAAGTCCTAAGGCGACATCCAGCGCATCACCGCCCGATCTCGCGCGCTTTCCCACTTCACGGGCGCTTTCCCCTCGACCCCCGCCACCCCGGAGTATTTTTTAAGCGTTCAAAACCTAAGTCCAAACATCCAGGCGCATCTTTCAGCCCGATCTCGGCGCGTTAAGCCCCACTTCACGAACGCTTTCCCCTCGACCCCGCCACCCGGAGTATTTTTAAGCGTTCAAAACCTAAGTCCAGACATCCAGGCGCATCACGGCGATCTCGGCGCGTTAAGCTTCCCCACTTCCGCGGGCGCTTTCCCACCGACCCCGCCACCCCGGAGGTATTTTTAAGCGTTCAAAACCTAAGTCCAAACATCCAGGCGCATCTCACGCAGGGTGACCCTCTCCACGTGCCTCGGTTCCTCTCATGCACTGGTACCCCCCCATCGGCTTAGGTTTTGGAGAGTTTTTTCTTCGGAGAGGCTCGCCGGCTCCCCCGTCCGGCCGGAGTCAGCCCTCTCTCGGCGGCCCTCTCGCGATTCCTCGGTTCCTCTCTCCACTGGTACCCCCCATTGACTTAGGTTTTGGAGGTTTTTTCTTCGGAGAGGGGCTGGCACGGCTCCCCGTCCGACCGAGTCAGCCCTCTCTGGGGCGGCCCTCTCCGCCGTTCCCCTCGGTTCTCTCCGCCACTGGTGCCCCCCTTCGACTTAGGTTTTGGAGGGTTTTTTCTTCCGGAGGGGGCTGCGCGGCTCCCCGTCCGGCGAATCCGCCTCCGCCGGCTCCGGACTCTGCCCCTCCGCCTGCCACTCTCTCCGCTCCACTGGTACCCCGCGGGCGGAGGAGAATATGCCAAGCCGAGTCGCCCGGCTAGGCCTCCTCCTCGGACCCGACAAAAGATTGGATCACAAGATGACTTTCAATGGATCGTGGCAGGTGAGCTGCTCTGCCACTCACGAGCCCTGACCCAGAATCAGGTAAATCTCACGAGTCATTTTGCACCACATTTCTCCACAAACTCGGTGTTTTTGGTCTGCAAATTAGGCGCTCGTTCGTTCGCGCACGGTCCAGTCTCGTCGGCTCTCCTCACCGCGCCCGGGAGGGCATAGCGGCTATCCGTAGCCAATCGAAGTACGCGGCGCAGCGGTATCGTTGCCTCTTGGCGAGATTCTGACTTAGAGGCGTTCAGTCATAATCCCGCCAGATGGTAACCGCACCAGTGGCTTCTCAGCCAAGCACGCGCAAATGTCTGAACCTTTCCCGGTTCCTCTGCGTACTGAGCAGGATTACTATTACCCAGCGGCGTTGTTATCAGTAGGGTAAAAACTAACCTGTCTCACGACGGTCTAAAGCCCAGCTCCACGTTCCTATTGGTGGGTGAACAATCCAGCGCTTGGTGAATTCTGCTTCACAATGATGGAAGAGCCGACATCGAAGGATCAAAAAGCGACGTCGCTATGAGCGGCAGCCGCCACAAGCCAGTTATCCCTGTGGTAGCACTACAGACACCTCCTGCTTAAAACCCAAAAAGCCAGAAGGATCGTGAGGCCCCGCTTTCACGGTCACGTACTCATACAGAAAATCAAGATCAAGCGGGCTTTTGCCCTTCTGCTCGCGAGAGAGGTTTCTGTCCTCCCTGAGGCTGCCAGCCCAGGACACCTGCGTTACGTTTGGCAGGTGTACACGCCCCAGTCAAACTCCCCACCTGCCACTGTCCCGGGACAGAGTCGCGCCCGAGGCGCGGTGAAGCGGCGCCGGGGCTTGGACTCCAGAAGCTTGAGCCCGCCGGGGGCTCGCCTCCCTGCCTCACCGGGTAAGTGAGAAGCGATAAAGTAGTGGTATTTCAACCGGCGCCACGTTGGAGCAGGGCCTCCCACTTATTCTACACCTCATGTCTCTTCACGGTACCCAGACTAGAGTCAAGCTCAGCGGGTCTTCTTTTCCCGCTGATTCTGCCAAGCCCGTTCCCTTGGCTGTGGTTTTCGCTAGATAGCAGGTAGGGACGGTGGGAATCGTTCATCCATTCATGCGCGTCACTAATTGAATGGCGAGGCATTTGGCTTTACAACCAAGAGAGTCATAGTTACTCCGCCCGTTTACCGCGCCCGTTGAATTTCTTGCTTTGACATTTCAGGCACTGGGCAGAAATCACATCGCGTCCCAGCACCGCGCGGGCCTTCGCGATGCTTTGTTTTAATTAAACGGTGGATTCCCCTGGTCCGCACCGGTTCTAAGCCCGGCTGCTTGGCGCTCGGCGAGGCCGGCGCGGGTTAACCGCCAGCCCGGCGCGGCTGCCCGGCCTGACCCCGGGGGCGGGGCGGGCCCAGCGACAGCGCCCGGCGCCGGGAGTCCGCCGCGGGCCGTGGCTGGGTGATCCGCGAAGAGGGCCCGGCACACGCCCAGAGTCGCGCCCGCGCACCGCGAGCCCCCGCCTGCCCGGCCCGCCGCGCGACTGTCCCGGGGACCCGCGAGCCCTCCACCCCTTCCCCGGACCCGTCCCCCGGCCCGCCCCCGGGCGGCCGACCTTCCCGGACCCGCGGAGGGTGAGAGGCGCCCGGACGGGCGGGGCGGGGCGGGAAACGGAGGAAGGAGGGCGGAGACCCAGCGCCACGCGCGGGGCGGGAAGCGAGAAAGCGCCAGCGAAGCGACGGCTCCCCAGTCGGCGCGGTCCAGCCCGCCCGCACCTCAGCCCGACCACGGCCCAGCCGCTTAGAGCCAATCCTTATCCGAAATTCACGGATCTGACCGCCGACTTCCGCTTCGCTGCCGCCTTGATCTAACATGCAGAGGCTGTTTCACAGCAGAGACCTGCTGCGGATATGGAGTGCGGCCCGGCGGGAACCACCTTCTCCCGGATTTTCAAGGGCCGGCGAGGCTGACGGGCCCGCGGAACGCGGCGCTTTCCAGGCGTGGGCCTATCTGGGGCGAACCCATTCCAGGGTGCCCGGCCCTTCACAAAAGAACTCTTCCCGGGGCCCCCTTAGCGCCTCCGGGTTCGTTTGCGTTACCCGCGCACTGGGCGCTCTCTAGGCGCCCCGTCTCCTCCTCTCGGGTTCTGGGATCTGAACCAGACTCCTTTTCGATCGGCCGAAGCGGCCGGAGGCCATCGCCCCTCCCTTCCGACAGCGTTACGCCCCATCCCTTAGGACCGGCCGGCCCATGTTCAGCTGCTGTTCACGCGGAACCCTTCTCCGCCCGGCCTTAAAGCTCTCGTTTGAATGTTTGCTACTACCACCAAGATCTGCACCACGCTTGGCTCCACCACGGAACCCGCGCGCCTGGGCTTCAAGCGCCACGCGGCTGACCCTCCCTACTCGTCGGGCGTATCTCTGTCTCGATACAGCGTGAAATGGGCGATGCGTCGACGGCGGGTATGGGTTGGCAGCTCCAGCGCCATCCATTTTCAGGGAATGATTGATTCGACGGGTGAGTTGTTACACACTCCTTAAGCGGATTCCGACTTCCCATAGCCACCGTCCTGCTGTCTGTATCAACCAGCACAGCACTTCTGGGAGTCTGATGAGCGTCGGCATCGGGCGCCTTAACCCCGGCGTTCAGGTTCTATCCCTGCCAGCGCCAGTTCTGCTACCAAAAAGTAGGCCCTTGGCGTCTCGCGCATTCCACGCCCAGGCTCCCGAGCCAGCGAGCCAGACTTCTTACCATTTAAAGTTTGAGAATAGGTTGAGGATCGTTTGCGGCCCCAAGTATCTTATCATTCGCTTTACCGGATGAGGCTGGCATGTGCGACGACGCCAGCTGTCCTGAGGAAACTTCGGAGGAACCAGCTGCTAGATAGTTCCCGATTAGTCTTTAAGCCTATGCCTGGGTCGGACCGACCGATTTGCGATCAGGGCCGCTCTGAGCCTCCACAGAATTTCCTCTGGCTTCGCCCTGCCCAGGCATAGTTCACCATCTTTGGGTACCATCGCGCGCATCTGCAACTCACCTGCCCAGTGCAGGCCCAGGCGAGCCGTGGTCGCCTGCCGGGGCGGGGATGTCCACCCTGAGCTTGGCGGGCGCGGCCTTGCGCTCATTGCGCCGTGAGGACTCGAGAACGCCCTTTGGCTACGCGCGCGTTAGACTCCTTGGTCCGTGTTTCGGAAGCGGGTCGGGTGAGTGGCCCGACCTCTGCGCGGACCTCGGCTCCACTTATGCGAGGCGGATCCCACGCGTGACGGCGGCGCGGTCGAAGCGGACGAGAACAGTCGGTCAGTCGAAAATGCCAGCATGCCGGGGCTGAGGCCAGCCCGTCCCTCCAGCGTCTGACAGGAGAAAGCGGGCCGCTTCCAGCGGCCCGGGTGCGGCGCAAGTCGGGCGTGAGCTCTGCCAAAGCCGGCGGCCCCGGCTGGCGACCCGCCACCACCTTCGCCCCGGCCCTTCCTGGCAAACCGGGCCAGTCGCGGTGCACGCCTGGAAGAAGTGCACCCGGCGGCGGCCCGGCGTCCGGGCGATGGCGTTCCCGGTCGAGGGATCCGGCGCACCAGCGCCCGGGCAGCAGCCAGAACCCGCCGAGCCTGAATCACTCCGGGCGGGACGTGCGGACCCCACCGTTTTACCTCTTAGCGGTTTCACGCCCTGTTGAACTCTCTCTTCAGAAAGTTCTTTTCAACTTTCCTCCACGGTGCCCAGCCGGCTACTTACGGTCGTGCGGTGTTGTATAAATGCGAGTTTACCACCGGCTTTGGGCTGCATTCCCAAGCAACCCGACTCCGGAAGAACCGCGCCCGGCGAGAGGGCACTACTACCCGGCCTCCACACGTCCACTGGCTAAGCCTCCATCAGAAGGACTGGGCCCTCGACCCGCGCCGAGAGGAAACGCGGTCTTCTATGCGCCACATGTCCCTCGCCGCGCCGTGGCCCAGGCGAGATTCGCGCTGGGCTCTTCCTCTTCGCATGCGCCGCTTCTGGGAATCCTTGTTAGTTTTCTTTTCCTCACGGCCAGTAATATCGCCCGAATTCAGCGTGTCGTCGGCGTCTGATCTGAGGTGGGTTGAGCCGATATGGGTTAGGGCGACGCGGCGCATGCTACTGCTGCTCGCGGGCTGGCCTGAACAGGTCTGGATTCGCGCGCCGGGCAGAGGCGCCGAGGGGCGAAGGCGGGCGCGAACCTCATTCACGCGCAGGCGTCCGAGGCGGAGAGAGGCCGGGGTCCGCGTCGTGACGACGGAGATGCGAAGCACCCACGGGCCGCCGGGGAAAACGCCCGCTCGGTCCCAGGCGCCCTGGGGGGCGCCGACCTCCCCCTCGTGGGAAGCCCGGAAGAAAGCGCTGCGGCTCCACGCCGGAGGAAGCGATGCCCACGTCGGCGGTCTGCACTTGGGAGGACGGAGGGGCGGGAAAAGCCCTCTGCGGCGCTCAGCAGCGCGACCCGGAGGTCCCGATCGATGGGAAAGCGACCCTCCAGACAGGCGTGGCCCCGGGGCCAGTTGAGACACCGCAAAGTGCGATCGAAATGTCGGTGATCGATGTATCCTGCAATTCGTATTGGTTCGCAGCCTGGCTCACGTTCTTCATCGGCCTTAGGCAGGCGATCCACCGCTGGAGTCGTACTGCGTTTGGGTTTAGCGCCGGGGTGAGCCGAACTGCACAGGCGCATGGGTTCAAAAACCACAAAGGGTCGTTCACGGACGGGCGCCCCAGCGAGGAAGGGACTTGACCACGGTCCCGAAGGCCTGCTGGGTACCCGCCGGGGTTGGCAAGCAAAAAGTCTTTCAGAGGCTCCGCGACCTCGGCCCCCACCCGTGCCAAGGGGTGGGGCGCTGTGATGGGATTACTCAGAGCCTCCGCGGGAAGGTGCGTCAAGCCTCCCAGGGAGCGGCGTTCCCGCTCCTCGCGAATCCCCTCTCTCGCCGTCTTAGGTTTTGTCTGCGGTTCTTTTTGCCGTCTTGGATGTTTGAGCGGCAGACCTCTCAAGACCACGCGACCGCTGGAACATAGAGTAAAAAATGGGGATGGAGGTTTTTACCCCACGGATGGCGCCTCCTTAGCGGGAGAGACTTTGGGCTTCCAGTCCCATGGAGGCGTGCGGGTACCCTCAGGGCCCAGCTTCGACCCACCGCCTTCTGGAAAGCAGGGAGGCACGCCGAGTGCAGCGCGACAGTCAGGATTCTCTCGGATCTCTCTCTCTCTCTCTCTCCGCCCCAGGTTTTGTGCGGTTCTTTTGCCGTTTTGGGTTTTTCGTGGCGGCAGACTCTGCCGAACCACGGCCGGCTGGATCATAGAGTAAAATAGGATAGAGTTTTTTTACCTGGACCCCGGGCGCTCCTCTCCTTGCGGGAGAGACTTTGAGCACGGTCCGGGAGCCGATGCGGGTACCCGCTCAGGGCCCAGCTCAGCCCCCTTTTTCGCTGGGAAAGCAGGGGAGCCCGCCCGAGTCTGGTGACGGTCCAAGTTCTCTCGGGATCTCTCTCTCCGCCTTAGGTTTTTGTGCGGTTCTTTTTGCCGTTTTAGGTTTTTGGCGGCAGACCTCTCGAACCGCGACCGCTGGATCCTCAGAGTAAAATAGGATAGAGGTTTTTACCCCGGACGGGCGCCCCTCGCCAGCGGGAGAGACTTTGAACCACAGTCCCGGAGGCCGTCGCGGGTGCCAGCCAGGAACCCATTTCGGCCCAGCTGCTGGAAAGCAGGGGAGCCGCGAAAATCTGTGACTCTGATCCGCTTAGGCGCTCGCGGTAGGTTGCTCAAGCCTCCGGCGGCGATCGTCAAGCCTCCCCAGAGAAACGGCGTTTACTTCTCGCGGATCTCTCTCTCGCCGTCACCAGGTTTTGTCACGGTTCTTTTTGCCGTCTTGCGTTTTAGAGCGGCAGGCCTCTCGGGCCACGGCCGCTGGATCATAGAGTAAAATAGGATGAGAGTTTTTTTACGGACGGGCGCCCCTCGCCGGGAGGGGCTTTGAACCAGAAGTCCCGGAGGCCGTGCGGTACCCGCCAAATTGGCTCAGCGCCCGCTGGAAGCGGGAGGCGCTGGCTCTGGCGACAGTCCAGTTCCGCTTTTTCTTGCCCGCGCTCTGCGCTTCGCAGCTGGTGCTCCGGAGGAAGGCGGCGCCGAGAACGCCGGCCTCTGCCGGCACGCAGGCTTGAGGCGAGAGTGGGCTCAGGCCTCCGCCCGGTAGATTCGCTTTGGATCGGGCCGGGCCGATGGCCAGTCCTTCCGCCCGCGCAGGTTCACCCTCCACGGAAACCTTATTCACGACTTTACTTCCTCTAGATAGTCAGTTTGATGCGTCTTCCGGCGCTCCGCGAAGTGCCTTGTGAGGAGACCAGCGAGGCCGGTCGGGGAACCTCACTAAACCATCCAATCGGTAGGCGCGGCCGGGCGGTGTGTACCAAAAAGCGAGACTTAATCAGCGCGGAAGCTTATGACTGCGCTTAGAATTCCTGCGTTGATGAAATAGTTTCAAATCCCAGTCCCGATCCGCAGCGGGAGTTTGGCGGGTTACCCGGCACGCCTCTCAGGTAGCCAGAGCTGAGCCTGCACGCTGATCCGCCACGGCGTGCAGCCCGGACATCAGGGCATGCGGGGCCTGTTGTTGTGCATCTCGCGTGGCTGAAACGCATATGTCCCTCTAAGAAGTTTTTAGCGCGTCGACCCAAGTAGCGGCGCCACTCCTTTAGCAAGCCGAGTCGTTCGTTATGAGATAATTCAGACCAATCAGCTCCACCAACTAAAAACGGCCATGCACCACCACCCACACAGAATCGAAGAAGAGCTATCAATCTGTCAATCCTTTCGATGTCCGGGCGGGTGGAGTTTCCGTGTTAGAGTCAAATTAAGCCGCCAGGCTCCACTCTGAGTGGTGCCCTTTAATCAATTCCTTGCAGTTTCAGCTTTGCAACCATTGTTTCCCCGGAACCCAAAGACTGCGTGGTTTCCCTTACGCTGCCAGGGTCATGGGAATAACGCCGCGGATCAGTGGGTGGCGATATCGTTCTGATCGGAACTCACAGCCGGTATCTGATAAATCTTGAACCTCCGACTTTCGATTGCCCGATTAATGAAAACATTCTTAGCAAAGTGCTTTTGGCTTTAATCGTCCTTGCGCCCGGTCAAAATTTCACCTCTAAGCGGTATAATCGAGATACCCCGGCCGTCCCTCATAATCATGGCTCCGGGTTCCAGAAACCCACAAAATGGGGCGAGTCCTATTCCATTTATTCCCTGGCTGCGGTATTCCAGCCGGCGCTTTCACGCCTGCTTTGAACACTCCTAATTTTTCCAAAGTAAGCGCTTTGCATTTCGGACCGGACACCCAACCAAGGGCATCGGGCGCCTCGAGGCGAGGACCTGGGGCGAGGCGACGGCTGCGCCTCTCAGCGGACGCCAGCCAGATCCGAGATCCAGCTTCGAGCTTTTAACTGCAGCAGCTTTAATATACGCTATTGGAGCTGGAATTACAACGACTGCTGGCACCAGACTTGCCCTCCAATGGGTCCTCGCCCATGTGTTTAAGATCAGCTCATTCAATTACAGGGCCTCGAAAGAGACCTGTAATTGACCACCGTCACTACCTCTCCAGCAGTCGGAAATGGGTAATTTCTTGCGCCTGCTGCCTTCCTTGGATGTAGTGGCCGTTTCTCGAGCTCCCTCTCCGGAATGAACCCTGATTCCCGTCACCCGTAGTCACCATGGTGAGCGCCTGATGTACCATGTCGAGTTGATAGAGTGAGACACTACGAATGAGATAAATGCTACGCGCCCATGAAGAAGCGGCTTGATCGGCCGAGGTGTCTAGAGTCACGAAAAATTACCCGGGTCCGGGGAGGCGATCCCCGAGAGCCGGATGAGTTTTGGATCCTGATAAATGCGCGTCGTCTGCCTCCGCCCCAGCGGTGATCGGCGATGGCGCTGTTGCATCGCATTGGCTCTGGAAATTTACCACGATTGTCGGTGCAGATGGATGATCAAAGGGACACCAACTAGTTTATTGAGCCATTTCGCAGTTCTTTATGCGACCACGTGTGCGCCCAGACCTGCATGGCAATCACCGTGAGACAAGCATATGTTACTGGCAGGATCAACCAGGTAACCCCTGTGTGGTCGTAAAGGGACCAACCGGCCGAGAAGCGCGTTTTGCCACACACGGGTCTCCAGTCCGCCCCTGAGGAGGCCTGGGCAGACCCGCTTGGACCCTCGGCTAAGACCGGCGCTCGCCACGAAGCGACCTTGGCTCGAACCTTCCCGGCCGAAGTGCCCGTTTTCGGGTGGGTGGCGCTGGGATCCCGCGGCGGCGCTGCGGGAAAAAGTGTGTTTCACGGGGGCGGAGGTACCGCGCTTTGGCGTCGCTGGGGCGCGTCGCGTTCTGCCCCACGCCCGCGGTGGCGGACCTCTGCGCTCTGACCCGGCCGTCTGCAGGCCTCCTCGAAGGTTGGGCGCCTTCCCGCCGGGCTGAGGGGCCTGCTGCGTAACGACGTCAAATTGCCCAGGCGCGGCGTGCTGTCAAAGCCCAAGCGTAAAGCCATTGCGCCGCGGTACCTGCCAGGCTACTCCCGACCCTAACGCGGCCAGCGGGGCTGGCCGGGGTGGGAATCCTAGGCTAGGAAAGCGCTTTGCGCTCAATCGATCCACGTTTCCGGGCGAGGCGGCTCTCGCCGTCGAAGCATCGTCCTCTCTCAGCGTCTGTGTCCGTGTTTCAGGTGAAGCGTTCTGATAGCTCCTCGCCCGGAGCTTCAGAAGATTTGCGTTCAAAACCTGAGTCGATATGGACTTAGTCGTTTTCGACTTTTTCGGCGCTCAGAGACTAAGTCCACAAAAACAACGCGTTCACGAAATCGTGTACCCATGTAAAAGTTGCTCCTGTGTATGGCGGCCACCTCTCGGAATTAAGCGGGAAAATTTGAATCATGCCGGGGAGAGGCCTCTCGGTGAAGCCTGACTTCGGGCCTCGGAGGGTATGGAAGTGGACCTTTCCCGAGTTGGACTTAGTGCAATTTTTGAAGCGAAAAATCATCCAGGCGCTTCATCCGACCCGGTGAGTCGGGTTAAGTAACGCCTTCGGGACGGCTTTCCCTAAACCCCACGCCGTCCTGGAGAAATTTTTACGTTCAAAACCTAAGTCCAAACATCCAGGCGCTTCCATCCGACCGTCCGAGTCCGGGTTAAGTCGCCTTCACGCGACGCTTTCCCACTCGACCCCCGCGTCCTGGAGGAAATTTTTCGTTCAAACCTAAGTCCAAACATCCAGGCGCTTCATCGACCCGATCGAGTCCGGGTTAAGTCGCCTTCGGGCGCTTTCCGCAACGGCCGCCGTCCTGGAGAAATTTTTCGTTCGAACCTAAGTCCAAACATCAGTAGCGCTTCATCCGACCGATCGAGTCGGGTTAAGTCGCCTTCGGGCGCTTCCCACTCGGCCCCGCCCGTCCTGGAGAAATTTTTCGCGTTCAAAACCTAAGTCCAAACATCCAGCGCTTCATCCGACCCGTCCGAGTCGGGTTAAGTCGCCTTCAGACGCTCCCTCGACCCCGCCGTCCTGGAGAAATTTTTCGTTCAAAACCTAAGTCAAACATCCAGCGCTTCATCCGACCCGTCGAGTCAAGGTTCGAAGTGCGCCTTCCGGAGTGCTTTCCCACTCGACCCCCGCCGTCCTGGAGAAGGTACTGCGTTCAAAACCTAAGTCAAACATCCAGGCGCTTCATCCGACCGATCGAGTCGGGTTAAGTCGCCTTCGGGCAGCTTTCCCACTGCGACCCCTTCCGTCCTGGAGGAAATTTTTCGCGTTCAAAACCTAAGTCCAAACATCCAGCAGCTTCATCCGACCGATCGAGTCCGGGTTAGTGCGCCTTCCACGGGCAGCTTTCCCTGCGACCCCGCCGTCCTGGAGAAATTTTTGCTTTCAAAGCCCTAAGTCCAGACATCCAGGCGCTTCATCCAGCGATCTGTGGCGAGTTAAAGTCGCGACTTCTCGAACGACTTTCCCTCGACCCAGGTCTCCCTGGAGAAATTTTTTCGTGTTCAAAACCTAAGTCCAAACATCCAGGCGCGCCTTTCAGGCGATCTCGGCGGGTTAAGTGCACGACTTCCCGGGCGCTTTCCCTGCGACCCCGCCACCCTGGAGAAAATTTTTGCTTTCAAAACCTAAGTCCAAACATCCAGGCGCATATTTCAGGCGATCTCGGCGGGTTAAGTCGCGACTTCCGGGCGCTTTACCACTCGACCCCGCCACCTGGAGAAATTTTTGCTTTCAAAACCTAAGTCCAAACATCCAGAAGCGCATAACTGAGGCGATCTCGGCGGGTTAAGTCGACTTCCCGGGCCTTTCCACTCGACCCCACCCTGGAGAGATTTTTTTGCTTTCAAAACCTAAGTCCAAACATCCAGAGCGCATATTTCAGCCCGATCTCGGCGGGTTAAATCTGCGACTTCTCGGGCCTTTCCCTCGACCCCCTCCACCCTGGAGGTATTTTTCGCGTTCAAAACCTAAGTCAGACATCCAGGCGCATATTTCAGACGATCTCGGCCGGGTTAAGTCACGACTTCGGGCGCTTTCCCCACTCGACCCGCCACCCTGGAGGATTTTTTTGCTTTCAAAACCTAAGTCCAAACATCCAGGCGCATATTTCCAGGCGATCTCGGCCGGGTTAAGTCGACTTCCGGACGCTTTTTCCCACTCGACCCCGCCACCCTGGAGGATTTTTGCTTTTCAAAACCTAAGTCCAGACATCCAGGCGCATATTTCAGCGATCTCGGCGGCGGGTTAAGTCACGACTTCTGGGCGCTTTCCCACTTCGACCCCCTCCACCTGGGTATTTTTAAGCGTTCAAAACCTAAGTCCAGACATCAGGGCGCATATTTCAGACGATCTCGGCGGGTTAAGTCGACTTCCCGGACCCTTTCCACTCGACCCCCGCCACCCTGGAGGATTTTTGCTTTCAAAACCCTAAGTCCAAACATCAGGCGCATGTGCTATTCAGCGATCTCGGGCGGGTTAAGTCACGACTTCTCGGGCGCTTTCCCACTCGACCCCTCCACACCCTGGAGATTTTTTAAAGCGTTCAAAACCTCGTCCAGACATCCAGAGGCGCTCGTTACAACCGATCGGAGGCGGGTTAAGAAACGACTTCACCGGACTACATTCCCGAACCCCGTGTCTGGCGTTCCAATTTTCCAAGGAGCCTGAGCTCACACATTACTTAACGCAGTAACACTTTAATGGGCATCGTTTTATTTCATTCAACGCCCTGGATGAATGTTTTACAAAGGCCTGCGCTCACCAGACAACCCTACACACCTCACTTTACCTTATTGGGCATAATTTTTCTATAAAAGGCCCTGGATGAGGATGTTTTCTATAAGGCCTGCGCTCACAGACCTAACCCATCACAATAACACTTATGTGGGCATGATTTTTATTCTATAAAAAGGCCCTGGATGAATGTTTTCTATAAGGCCTGCGACTCATAGACTAACCCCATCACAATAACACTTATTTGGGCATGATTTTGCATTTAAAAGGCCTGGATGAATATTTTCTACAAAGGCCTGCGCTCACAGACCTAACCCACGACACAGTAGCGCCTTATTGGGCGCTGATTTTGTTTAATAAAGGCCCTGGAGGAATGTATTTCTATAAGGCCTGCACTCACGAACAACCCCATCACAATAACACTTATTTGGGCATGATTTTATTCTATAAAAGGCCCTGGATAGATATTTTCTATAAGGCCTGCGACTCACAGACTAACCCCCTATCTATGTAACACTTATTTGGGCATGGTTTTTATTTAATAAAGGCCCTGGATGAATGTTTTCTATAAGGCCTGCGCTCACAGACTAACCCCATCACAATAACACTTATTTGGGCATGATATTATTTAATAAAGGCCCTGGATGAGATGTTTTCACAAAGGGCCTGCGCTCACAGACTAACCCTACACAGTAACACCTTATTGGGCATGATTTTATTTAATAAAGACCCTGGATGAGATGTTTTCTATAAGGCCTGCGCTCACAGACTAACCCCATCACAGCCAACACTTTATTTGGGCATGATTTTATTTAATAAAAAGGCCCTGGATGAATGTTTTCACTATAGAGCCCCGCTCACAGACTAACTTTCCTAACCTAACTTCCTAACTTCTTTAACCTAGCCTAACCTAACCTAACCTAACTGGCTAGCACTTCTTAACCTATTCTTGCCCTACTTCTAACCTAACCTAGCACAACTGCTTCTTCTTTTCTAACTTCTATTCTTCTTGTATTGGAGACCTGGCCTAACCCTAAGGCCTGGGCAGCCAGTTTCCACAGGGCCTAACTGAATAACGCTCTTTATTGGGCATGTTTTGTTATCAGGCCTAATGTTTCTATAAGGCCATAAGCTCTAATTCTTGACCACAATGCTTCATTGGGCATGATTTTGCTCTATAAAGGCCCTGGGTGACAGTTTTACACAGGGCCTGGGGTCACAGACCTAACCCATCACAATAGCATTTATTTGGGCATGATTTTGTTAATAAAGGCCCTGAGTTTGAATGTTTTCTATAAGGCCTGCGCTCTGAACTAACCCATCACAGTAACGCTTCATTGGGCATGATTTTTTAATAAGCCCTGGAACATTTTCTCTAGGGCCTGCGCTCCACAGACTAACCCCATTTAACTTTTATTTGGGCATGATTTTGCATTCTGTAAAGGCTGGATACCATATAATTTTCTAAGGCCCGCTCACAGACTAGCCGACACATTGCTCTTGTTGGGCATGATTTACTTAATAAAGGCCCTGGAAAAATGTTTCTATAAGGCCTCTGCGCTCACAGACTAACCCGACACAATAACGCTTTGTTGGGCATGATTTTATTTTAATAAAGGCCTGGAAAAAATGTTTCTATAAAAGGCCTGCGCTCACAGACTAACCCGACACAAATATAACGCTTCATTGGGCATGATTTTATTTAATAAAGGCCTGGATGACAATGTTTTCTATAAGGCCTGCGCTCTCACAGACTAACCCCGACACAGTAACTCTTTGTTGGGCATGATTTTTTTTAATAAAGGCCTGGATGAATGTTTTTCTATAAGGCCTGCGCTCACAGACTAACCCGACACAATAACGGCTTTATTGGGCATGATTTTGTTTAATAAAGGCCCTGGAAATGAATGGTTTTCTATAAGGCCTGCGCTCACAGACTAACCCGACACAGTAACGCTTCATTGGGGCATGATTTTTATTTAATAAAGGCCCTGGATGAATGTTTTCTTTAAGGCCTGCGCTCTGAACGACACTAACCCGACACATTAACTAGCTTTATTGGGCATGATTCCTTTGTATTTAATAAAGGCCCTGGATGAATGTTTTTCTATAAGGCCTGCGCTCACAGGCTAACCCCGACACAGTAACCTCTTCATTGGGCGCTGATTTTATTTAATAAAGGCCCTCGATGAATGTTTTCTATAAGGCCTGCCTCTCACAGACTAACACCCTGGTTAACCCAGTAACTTCTTTATTGGGCGTGATTTTGTTTTAATAAAGGCCCTGGAAAAATGTTTTCTATAAGGCCTGCGCTCACAGACTTGACCCGAGCACAGTAACTCTTTATTGGGCATGATTTTATTTAATAAAGGCCCTCGATGAATGTTTTCTATAAGGCCTGCGCTCACTGACTAACCCACGTTACAATAACACTCTTACATGGGCATGATTTTATTTAATTAAGGCCCTGGATGACAGTTTTCTTTAAGGCCTGCCCTCACAGACTAACTTATCACAATAACTCTTTATTGGGCGTGATTTTATTTAATAAAGGCCCTGGAAAAATGTTTTCTATAAAGGCCTGCGCTCACAGACTAACCTTGACACAGTGCGCTTTATTGGGCGTGATTTTATTTAATAAAGGCCCTCGATGAATGTTTTTCTATAAGGCCTACGCTCACAGACTAACCCGACACAGTAACTCTTTATTGGGGCGTGATTTTATTTAATAAAGGCCCTGGAAAAATGTTTTCTATAAGGCCTGCGCTCACAGACTAACCCCGACACAGTAACTCTTATTTGGGCATGATTTTATTTAATAAGGCCCTCGATGAATGTTTTCTATAAGGCCTGCGCTCACTGACTAACCCCGTTACAATAACACTCTTATGGGCATGATTTTATTTAATTAAGGCCCTGGATGAATGTGTTTTCTTTAAGGCCTACCCTCACAGACTAACCCGACACAGTAACTCTTTATTGGGCGTGATTTTTATTTAATAAGAGCCCTGGAAAAATGTTTTCTATAAGGCCTGCGCTCACAGACTAACCCGACACAGTAACGCTTTATTGGGCGTGATTTTATTTAATAAAGGCCCTGGAAAAATGTTTTCTATAAGCACTGCGCTCACTGACTAACCCCGTTACAATAACACTCTTATGGGCATGATTTTATTTAATAAAGGCCCTGGATGACAGTTTTCTTTCTTTAAGGCCTGCGCTCACTAACTAACCCGACACAGTAACTCTTTGTTGGGCATGATTTTCTTAATAAAGGCCCTGGAAAAATGTTTTCTATAAGGCCTGCGCTCACTAAGACTAACTTGACACAATGCGCTTTATTGGGCATGATTTTATTTAATAAAGGCCCTGGAAAAAATGTTTTCCCTATAAAGGCCTGCGCTCACAGACTAACCCGACACAGTAGCGCTTTATTGGGCATGATTTTATTTAATAAAGGCCCTGGATAAATGTTTTCTTTAAGGCCTGCGCTCACAGACTAACCCCGTTACAATAACACTCTTATGGGCATGATTTTATTTAATAAAGGCCCTGGATGACAGTTTTCTTTAAGGCCTGCCCTCACAGACTAACCCGACACAGTAACTCTTTATTGTAGGCGTGATTTTATTTAATAAAAAGGCCCTGGAAAAATGTTTTCTATAAGGCCTGCTGTCACGGTTGTGTAGTAGCACGAGCACACAACGAGATTCAATGAAAATAAAGGGTTTAATTCCAGAATGGTAAAATAAAGATATACAGACAGGCAGGCAGGCAGGCAGGTCGAACAGGCAGGCAGGATAAACACAGGTAGGGACATAGGGTAGGGACCAGGGAATAGACCATGTGGCCTTTCGGACAAACAGAACTCAAAACACAGGACTTAAATACACAGGAGTAATTGACTAAATTAAGCGACACACAGCTGATGACAATGATACAATTAACACAGAGGAAGGCAGGGCACAGGGAGCACATGGCATGAAAGCAAAACATAAACACAGAAGTCCAGAGTCGTGACATTACCCCCCTCCGGAAGGTGCGTCCTCGCACCTAAAGGGTAACAAACAAAAACAAACAAAAACCAAAATGACTAAGATTTGGGGATGCCGGGTCTTAGGAGGAGGTTGTGGTGGAGGGACGGATCCCCAGGAGTGGGCAGGCAGAAGGCAGAGAAGGGTCAAGGAGGTGTAGACGGAGGAGGAGCCAGGGGAGGAGACAGGAGGAGTCCGGGGCAGGAGGAGATCCAGAGCCCAGCTATGGTGGTCCACGCAGTGGGGCCGGCGGAGGGGGAGGAGCCAGGAAGGAGACAGGAGGAGTCCGGGCAGGAGGGAGATCAGAGCCCAGCTATGGTGGTCCAAGGTGGAGCCAGACGGAGGAGAGCCATGGAGGAGGGCAGCCATCGACTCCGCCAGGAAGTGGCCGACCGGCGGTGGCGGGCAGGTGGAGGAGAGACCCGAGGTGGAGGCGGAGAGCCGAAGAGCCAGGGGTGGCGTCGAGGCGCTGGAGGTGCAAGGCGGCGCCCGCGGGCCGGCGGCGACGCTGAGGCGGGGGGGCGGGGAGGGCGCCAGCGGGCCAGGCGACTGAGGACTGAGGTGAGTGGCCGGAGGGGAGGAGCCTGGCAGAGCGGTGGGATGGAGGGGCGAGGCAAAGCGGAGGAGAGGAATCCAGAGGCGGCGGATGGTCGGCGACAGACCAAGCGGAGCCGGCGGAGGGGCGATGGAGCCTGGTGGAGCTGGTGGACTGGCGGACCACGGTGTAGAGGAGAGGCTAGGAGCCCAGGGAGCCGGCGGGTCTGCGGGCCGAGGAGAGTCTGGGTCTCGGAGGCAGGGCGGTGAGGCGAGGATCGTCCACCCTCGGCGGCGATGGAACCGGCAGACCCGTGGCGAGCTCCGGATGGTGAGCTGAGGTGGCGCGGGGGCTGCTGGGATCCATCGATATGGTATGGCAAGGGTGGGAGGGTGGGAGAACTTGGGCGGCACTGGAGGGAGGCGCGCGTGGCGCGGGCACTGGAGAGCGCACGTGGCGCGGGCACTGGAGGGAGCGCCACGTGGCGCGGGCACTGGAGGAGGCGCCGCGTGGCGCGGGCACTGGAGGAGGCGCCACGTGGCGCGGGCACTGGAGGAAGCGCGCCGCGTGCGCGCGGGCACTGGAGGAAGCGCCGCGTGCGGCGCGGGCACTGGAGGAGCGCCGTGGGCGGCGGGCACTGGAGGCGCCGCGTGGCGCGGGCACTGGAGGGAGCGCGCGTGCGCGCGGGCACTGGAAGAGGCGCGCGTGGGCGCGGGCACTGGAGGGGAGCGCCACGTGGCGCCCGGGCACTGGAGGAGCGCCGTGGCGCGGGCACTGGAGGAGCGCTGCGTGGCGCGGGCACTGGAGGGAGGCGCCGCGTGCGGCGCGGGCACAGGAGCAGGACAGAGCGCCGCGTGCGGCGCGGGCACAGGAGCAGGACAGAGGCACGTGGCGCGGGCACAGGAGCAGGACAGCGCGCGCGTGGCGCGGGCACTGGGAAGCGGGGCGGCTAGGGGCGGAACCAGCGAGCTAGCGGGGCGGCTGGGCGGAACCAGCGAGCTAACGGGGCGGCTGGGCGGAACCAGCGAGCTAGCGGGGCGGCTGGCGGAACCAGCGAGCTGCAGGCGGCTGGGCGGAACCAGCGAGCTAGCAGGACGGCTGGGCGGAACCAGCGGGCTTACGGGAAGGCTGGGCGGAACCAGCGGGCTTCTGAAGGAAGGCTGGCGGAACCAGCCGGGCTTACGGGAAGGCTGGGGCGGAACCAGCGGGCTTGCGGAAGGCTGGGCGGAACCAGCGGGCTTCGCGGGGCGGCTGGGGCGGAACCAGCGGAGCTTGCAGGAAGGCTGGGGCGGAACCAGCGCAGGCTGCGGGGAAGGCTGAGGCGGAACCAGCGAGAGCAGGGGCGGCTGGGGCGGAACCAGCGGGAGCTAGCGGGGCGGCTGGGGCGGAACCAGCGGGCTAGCGGGGCGGCTGGGGCGAGAACCAGCGGGCTAGCGGGGCGGCTGGGGCGGAGACCAGCGGGCTAGGGGCGGCTGGGGCGGAACCAGCGGGCTAGCAGGGACGGCTGGGCGGAACCAGCGGGCTAGCAGGGCGGCTGGCGGAACCAGCGGGCTTACTGGGTAGCTGAGCGGGAACAGAACTCAGGATACAGGAGGTGCCCAGTCTAAGTCCAAGTCCAGAAGTCTACATCATCCCAGCTCCTTTGCAGATCCAGCAGCCCCAGGTGGATGATCAGCTCATCCTCAGCCGATGTGTAGTGGCGGAGCTCCACTCCGGCGCTCTCATCGCGATCGGCTGTCTTCACCATGAGGAGCTCCGTTGCTGGCTCGCGCACCTGGTCTGGCGTATCACGGCTCCGGGTCTGTTACGCTCCACGGCTCTGTCGCTCTCTGTAGCGATGGGTCCGTGGTCGCGGCTCGACTCCGCCCCGTGTCAGCAGTGGGCTCAGGCTGGGGCTCGACCATGCGGTGAAGGGATGAGTTGGGCTCTGGATCTGGAGTGGGGCTGGTGTCGTTGTCCTCAAGGCGCAGCCATCATTGTTGATTTGCAGGACACCAGCACCCACTCGGCGTCTGCGCGGAGGCTCTCTCGGGGACCGCTCCCGGACAGCTGCGCTTGGCTGGAGGTGTTAAGTCCGGCGGAAATAGAGTTCGAGCAGAGAGCAGTCCGGGTGGCAGTCGTTGGCAGTTCGAGGAATAGTTCTGTATAGTCCTCGAGAGAGCAATCCCCTGCTCAGCAGGCGGATGAGAAGTTTTGGAGTCTTTAAACTGGGCAAACCATGGCAAACAAAAACAAAAAAAAAAAAAATAAGGGGAAAATCGCATAGCTATTTACTTCTTTATATAGTCCAGCGTTCTCTCACGGTTGTGTGGTAAGCCACGAGAGCACACAGCAATTCAATGAAAATAAAGGGGTTTAATTCCAGAATGGTAAAATAAAGATATACAGACAGGCAGGCAGGCAGGCAGGTCGAACAGGCAGGCAGGATAAGCACAGGTAGGGACATGGGGTAGGGACCTTGGGAATAGACCTTGGCTCGGACAAACAGAACTCAAAACACAGGACTTAAATACACAGGGTAATTGACTAAATTAAACATGACACACGGCTGATGACAATGATACAATTAACACAGAGGGAAGGCAGGGCACAGGAGCACATGGCATGGCTTGAAAACATAAACACAGAAGTCCAGAGTGAAGTGACACCTGCGCTCACAGACTAACCCGACCCATTAACTCTTTATTGGGCATGATTTTATTTAATAAAGGCCCTCGATGAATGTTTTCCATAAGGCCTGCGCTCACAGACTAACCCGTCACAATAACACAGATTTGGGTATGATTTTATTTATTAAAGGCCCTGGATGAATGTTTTCTACAAAGGCCTGCGCTCACAGACTAAGCGCCCGTTAAAGCAGCGGCAGCGCCCAGGGCACGAATTTCAGAGTTTTTAAGAAAAAAAAAAAAAAAAAAAAAAAAATTAAAGTTGATGTAAAAGTTGCTCCTGGGTAGCGGCCACCTCCGGGTCGCGGTGAAATTGAATCGTGCCGGGAAGAGGCCTCTCGGTCGGCCTGACTTC
Source organism: Puntigrus tetrazona (assembly GCF_018831695.1). Lineage (NCBI taxonomy): Eukaryota > Metazoa > Chordata > Actinopteri > Cypriniformes > Cyprinidae > Puntigrus > Puntigrus tetrazona. The sequence goes on along the minus strand of NW_025047683.1, from coordinate 5,022,804 downwards.
GGGCCTCGGAGGAGTATGGAAGTCGGACCTTTCCCGAAGTTGGACTTAGTGCAATTTTAAGCGAAAATCATCCAAGCGCATATTTCCAGACCCGATCTCAGCGGGTTAAGTGCGACTTCTGGGCGCTTTCCACTCGACCCGGCCTCCCTGGAGGAAATTTTTTCGTTCAAAACCTAAGTCCAAACATCCAGGCGCATATTTCAGCGATCTCAGCGGGGTTAAGTGCGACTTCTCGGGCCTTTCCCCACTCGACCCCCGCCGTCCTGGAGAAATTTTTGCGTTCAAAACCTAAGTCCAAACATCCAGAAGCGCTTCATCCGACCGATCGAGTCCGGGTTAAGTCGCCTTCGGACGCTTTCCCACTCGACCCCGCCGTCCTGGAGGAAATTTTTTCGTTCAAAACCTAAGTCCAAACATCCAGGCGCTTCATCCGACGATCGAGTCCGGGTTAGTGGCGCCTTCGGACGCTTTCCCACTCGACCCCCGCCGTCCTGGAGGAAATTTTTGCGTTCAAAACCTAAGTCCAAACATCCAGGCGCTTCATCCGACCCGATCGAGTCCGGGTTAAGTCGCCTTCGCGGACAGCTTTCCCACTCGACCCCCGCCGTCCTGGAGAAATTTTTGCTTTCAAAGGCCTAAGTCAGACATCCAGGCGCTTCATCCAACCGATCTCGGCCGGGTTAAATCGCGACTTCTCGGGCAGCTTTCCACTCGACCCAGCCTCCTGGAGAAATTTTGCTTTCAAAACCTAAGTCCAAACATCCAGCGCATATTTCAGGCGATCTCGGCGGGTTAAGTGCGACTTCCGGACGCTTTTCCACTCGACCCCGCCACCCTGGAGGAAATTTTTTGCTTTCAAAACCTAAGTCCAAACATCCAGCGCATATTTCAGGCGATCTCGGCGGGTTAAGTGCGACTTCGGGCGCTTTCCCACTCGACCCCGCCACCCTGGAGGATTTTTTGCTTTCAAACCTAAGTCCAAACATCGAAGGCGCATATTTCAAGCGATCTCGGCCGGGTTAAGTCGCGACTTCGGACGCTTTTCCCACTCGACCCCGCCACCCTGGAGGATTTTTTTGCTTTCAAAACCTAAGTCCAAACATCCAGGCGCATATTTCAGCTTTTTCCCACGATCTCGGCGGGTTAAGTCGACTTCTCGGCCCGCGTTCCCACTCGACCCCCCGCCACCCTGGAGAAATTTTTTTGCTTTCAAAACCTAAGTCCAAACATCCAGGCGCATATTTCAGGCGATCTCGGCGGGTTAAGTGCGACTTCCGGGCGGCTTTCCCACTCGACCCCGCCACCCTGGAGGATTTTTTGCTTTCAAAACCTAAGTCCAAACATCCAGCGCATATTTCAGACGATCTCGGCGGGTTAAGTCGACTTCGGGCGGCTTTCCCACTCGACCCCGCCACCCTGGAGATTTTTTTGCTTTCAAAACCTAAGTCCAAACATCCAGGCGCATATTTCAGAGCGATCTCGGCGGGTTAAGTGCGACTTCCCGGACGCTTTCCCTCGACCCCGCCACCCTGGAGATTTTTTTGCTTTCAAAACCTAAGTCAAACATCCAGGCGCATATTTCCAGGCGATCTCGGCGGGTTAAGTGCGACTTCCCGGGCGCTTTCCACTCGACCCCGCCACCCTGGAGGATTTTTTTGCTTTCAAAACCTAAGTCCAAACATCCAGGCGCATATTTCAGGCGATCTCGGCGGGTTAAGTCGACTTCTCGGGCGCGTTCCCACTCGACCCCGCCACCCTGGAGGATTTTTTTGCTTTCAAAACCTAAGTCCAGACATCCAGGCGCATATTTCAGGCGATCTCGGCGGGTTAAGTCGACTTCGGACGCTTTCCCTCGACCCGGCCTCCTGGAGGAAATTTTTTTCGTTCAAAACCTAAGTCCAAACATCCAGCGCATATTTCAGCCCGATCTCGGCGGGTTAAGTCGACTTCTCGGGCGCTTTCCCACTCGACCCGGCCTCCCTGGAGGAAATTTTTTCGTTCAAAACCTAAGTCCAGACATCAGGCGCATATTTCAGGCGATCTCGGCGGGTTAAGTCGCGACTTCCGGACGCTTTCCCTTTCGACCCGGCCTCCCTGGAGGAAATTTTTTCGTTCAAAACCTAAGTCCAAACATCCAGGCGCATATTTCAGCGATCTCAGCGGGTTAAGTCACGACTTCTCCGGACGCTTTCCCACTCGACCCCCGCCACCCTGGAGAAATTTTTTTGTTCAAAACCTAAGTCCAAACATCCAGGCGCATATTTCAGAGCGATCTCGGCGGGTTAAGTCGACTTCGGGCGCTTTTCCACTCGACCCCCGCCACCCTGGAGGATTTTTGCTTTCAAACCTAAGTCCAAACATCCAGGCGCATGGCTCAGACGATCTCGGCGGGTTAAGTCGACTTCGGACGCTTTCCACTCGACCCCCGCCACCCTGGAGGATTTTTTTGCTTTCAAAACCTAAGTCCAAACATCCAGGCGCATATTTCAGAGCGATCTCGGCGGGTTAAGTGCGACTTCCGGACCAGCGTTCCCACTCGACCCCGCCACCCTGGAGGAATTTTGCTTTCAAAACCTAAGTCCAGACATCCAGGCGCATATTTCAGAGCCCGATCTCGGCGGGTTAAGTCGACTTCCCGGACGCTTTCCCCTCGACCCGGCCTCCCTGGAGAATTTTTTCGTTCAAAACCTAAGTCAAACATCCAGGCGCATATTTCAGCCCGATCTCGGCGGGTTAAGTCGACTTCTCGGGCGCTTTCCCTCGACCCGGCCTCCCTGGAGAAATTTTTCGTTCAAAACCTAAGTCCAGACATCCAGGCGCATATTTCAGGCGATCTCGGCCGGGTTAAGTCACGACTTCGGGCGCTTTCCCACTCGACCCGGCCTCCCTGGAGAAATTTTTTCGTTCAAAACCTAAGTCCAAACATCAGGGCGCATATTTCAGCCGATCTCAGCCGGGTTAAGTCGACTTCTCGGGACGCTTTCCACTCGACCCGGCCTCCCTGGAGAATTTTTTTGTTCAAAACCTAAGTCCAAACATCCAGGCGCATATTTCAGCCGATCTCAGCGGGTTAAGTCGCGACTTCTCGGGCCTTTCCACTCGACCCGGCCTCCCTGGAGAAATTTTTTCGTTCAAAACCTAAGTCCAGACATCCAGGCGCTTCATCCAGCGATCTCGGCGGGTTAAGTGCGACTTCTCGGGACGCTTTCCCACTCGACCCCCTCCACCCTGGAGGATTTTTTTGCTTTCAAAACCTAAGTCCAAACATCCAGGCGCATATTTCAGCCGATCTCAGCGGGTTAAGTGCGACTTCTCGGGCGCTTTCCCACTCGACCCGGCCTCCCTGGAGAAATTTTTTCGTTCAAAACCTAAGTCCAAACATCAGGCGCATATTTCAGCGATCTCAGCGGGTTAAGTGCGACTTCTCGGGCGCTTTCCACTCGACCCGGCCTCCCTGGAGAAATTTTTTCGTTCAAAACCTAAGTCCAGACATCCAGGCGCATATTTCAGACGATCTCGGCGGGTTAAGTCACGACTTCGGGCGCTTTCCCCTGCGACCCCGCCACCCTGGAGTAAATTTTTTTGCTTTCAAAACCTAAGTCCAAACATCCAGGCGCATATTTCAGGCGATCTCGGCGGGTTAAGTCGACTTCGGACGCTTTCCACTCGACCCGGCCTCCTGGAGAAATTTTTCGTTCAAAACCTAAGTCCAAACATCCAGGCGCATCTCACAGCCGATCTCGCGCGTTAAGCCCCACTTCACGGGCGCTTTCCCCTCGACCCGCCACCACGGAGGTATTTTTAGCGTTCAAAACCTAAGTCCAAACATCAGGCGCATCTCACAGATCTGGGCGCGTTAAGCCCCACTTCCGCGGGCGCTTTCCCCTCGACCCCGCCACGAGTATTTTTAAGCGTTCAAAACCTAAGTCCAAACATCCAGGCGCATCACAGCCGATCGGCCGCGTTAAGCCACTTCACGGGCGCTTTCCTCGACCCCGCCACCCCGGAGGTATTTTTAAGCGTTCAAAACCTAAGTCCAGACATCCAGGCGCATCACAGCCGATCTCGGCGCGTTAAAGCCCACTTCACGGGCGCTTTCCCCTCGACCCACGCCACCCGGAGTATTTTTAAGCGTTCAAAACCTAAGTCAAACATCCAGCGCATCTCACAGCGATCTCGGCGCGTTAAGCCCCACTTCACGGGCGCTTTCCCACTCGACCCCGCCACGGAGTATTTTTAAGCGTTCAAAACCTAAGTCCAAACATCCAGGCGCATCTCACAGCGATCTCGGCAGCATGTTAAGCTCCCACTTCGCAGGCGCTTTCCTCGACCCCCGCCACGGAGAGTATTTTTAGCGTTCAAAACCTAAGTCCAAACATCCAGGCGCATCTCACAGCCCATCAAGGCCGGGTTAGCGCCACTTCTCCAGCCAGCGCACCTTCCACGAACCCCCGAGCTCATCTCCAGCCTTACAGACATCAGGCCCTGCTCACGACCGATCCCGCCGGCACACCTCGCCCTCTCGGGCATCACCTCCGAAAAGCCTCCCCGTAAGGTTCTCCAGAGGACCACACCTGTTCTCCGTTCGTGCCGGTACTCCCACTATTAAGCCGGGGTCACTATCTCAGCACAACCGCGCTCTCAAAAGAACCGTGCCACTGGTACCCCCCATCGACTTAGGTTTTGGAGGTTTTTTTTCTTCCGGAGAGAGCCGCCGGCTCCCCGTCCCGACGGAGTCAGCCCTCTCTCTGGGCGGCCCTCTCCGCCGTTCCCTCGGTTCCTCTCCGCCACTGGTACCCCCCATCGACTTAGGTTTTGGAGGGTTTTTTCTTCCGGAGAGGAGCTCGCCGGCTCCCACGTCCGACCCGAGTCAGCCCTCTATCGGGGCGGCCCTCTCCGCCGTTCCCTCGGTTCCTCTCCGCCACTGGTACCCCCCCATCGACTTAGGTTTTGGAGGTTTTTCTTCCGGAGAGGGGAGCTCGCCGGCTCCCCCGTCCGACCGAGTCAGCCCTCTCTCGGGGCGGCCCTCTCCGCCGTTCCTCGGTTCCTCTCCGCCACTGGTACCCCCCATCGACTTAGGTTTTGGAGGGTTTTTCTTCGGAGAGGAGAGGCTGGCGGCTCCCCCCGTCCGGCCGAATCCGCCCCTCCCGCCGGCTCGGACTCTGCCCCTCTCCGCCTGCCACTCTCTCCGCTCACTGGTACCCCGCGAAGCGGAGAGGTATGCCAGCCGAGGTCGCCGGCTGGGCCTCCTCTCGGACGACAAAGATTGGATCTAGGGATGACTTTCCAATGGATCGTAGCGAGTGAGCTGCTCTGCTGCCACGAAACCCTGACCCAGAATCAGGTCGTCTCTGAGTCATTTGCACCACATTCTCCACAAACTCGGTGTTTTTGGTCTGAAGTGGGGAGGCGGCGCTCGTTCGGCGCGCCCAGTCCAGTCTCGTGCTGGCTCTCCTCACGCGCGCCCGGTATGGCGGCTATCCGTGGCCAATCCCGAGTACACGCGGCGCAGCGGTATCGTTGCCTCTTAGGCGGGATTCTGACTTAGAGCGTTCAGTCATAATCCGCCAGATGGTAGCCCGCGCAGTGGCTTCTCAGCCAAAGCACGCGCGCAAATGTCTGAACCTGCGGTTCCTCTCGTACTGAGCAGGATTACTATTGCAGCGACGTTGTATCAGTAAGGTAAAACTAACCTGTCTCACGACGGTCTAAACCCAGCTCCACGTTCCTATTGGTGGGTGAACAATCCAGCGCTTGGTGAATTCTGCTTCACAATGATAGGAAGAGCCGACATCGAAGGATCAAAAAGCGGCGTCGCTATGAGCGGCAGCGCCACAAGCCAGTTATCCCTGTGGTAACTTTTTCTGACACCTCCTGCTTAAAACCCAAAAGCCAGAAGGATCGTGAGGCCCCGCTTTCACGGTCCGTACTCATACTAAAATCAAGATCAGTGACTTTTGCCCTTCTGCTCCGCGGAAGGTTTCTGTCCTCCCTGAGCTCGCCTTGGACACCTGCGTTACCGTTTGACAGGTGTACCGCCCCAGTCAAACTCCCCACCTGCCACTGTCCCGGGACAGGTCGCGCGAGGGCCGCGGTGGCCGGCGCCGAGGCTTGGACTCAAGCTTGAGGCCGCCGAGGCTCGCCTCCCTGCCTCACCGGGTAAGTGAGAAGCGATAAGAGTAGTGGTATTTCAACCGAGCGCCCGTTAGGCGGGGCCTCCACTTATTCTACACCCCTCATGTCTCTTCACGGTGCCAGACTAGAGTCAAGCTCAACAGGGTCTTCTTTCCCCGCTGATTCTGCCAAGCCCGTTCCCTTGGCTGTGGTTTGCGCTAGATAGCAGGTAGGGACAGTGGGAATCTCGTTCATCCATTCATGCGCGTCACTAATTAGATGACGAGGCATTTGGCGCTACCTTAAGAGAGTCATAGATTACTCCGCGTTTACCCGCCCGTTGAATTTCTTCACTTTGACATTCAGGCACTGGGCAGAAATCACATCAGCGTCAACACCGCGCGGGCCTTGGCGATGCTTTGTTTTAATTAAACGGTCGGATTCCCTGGTCCGCACCAGTTCTAAGCCGGCTGCTTGGCGCGGCCGAGGCCCGCGCCCGGGTTGGCCGCCAGCGCCCGGCCAGCGCGCCGGCCGCCTGACCCGAGGGGCGGGGCGGACGCAGCGCGGCGCCCGGCGGAGTCCCAACGGGCGTAGCTGGGTGATCGAGAAGGGCCCGGCTGCGCCCAGTCGCCGCCGCGCGCGCGGCCAGCCCCCGCCTGCCCGGCCGCCCGCGACTGTCCCGGGGACCCGCGAGAGCCCTCCACGCAACCCCCGGACCCCGTCCCCACGGCCCGCCCGGGCCGGCCGACCTTCCCCGGACCCGAGAGGTGGGGAGGGCGCCGGACGAGGGCGAGGCGGGCCGAGGCGGGAGAGGAGGAAGGGGAGCGGAGACCCAGCGCCCGCGCGAAGCGGGAGCAGGAAGGAGGCGCGCGAGGCGGCCGCTCCTGGTCGTAGCGCGCGTCCCAGCCAACCGCACCTCAGCCCGACCGGCCCAGCCGCCGAGCCAATCCTTATCCCGAAGTTACGGATCTGACTTGCCGACTTCCCTTTACGCTGCCTTGATCCTAACATGCCAGAGGCTGTTCACCTTGAGACCTGCTGCGGATATAGGTGCGGCCCAGCGTAGCGAACACACCTTCTCCCAGTTTTCAAGGGCGGCGAGAGGCTGACCGGACGCCGCGCCGGAGACGCGGCGCTTTCAGGCGTGGGCCCCTATCTGGGGCGAACCCATTCCAGGGTGCCCGGCCCTTCACAAAAAAACTCTTCCCGGGGCCCCGCCAGCCTCCGGGTTCGTTTGCGTTACCGCACTGGCGCGCCTCTACGGCGCCGCGTCTCCGCCACTCGGGTTCTGGGATCTGAACCAGACTCCCTTTCGATCGGCCGGGGGCGACGGAGGCCATCGCCCCTCCCTTCCGAACGGCGTTCGCCCATCCCTTAGGACCGACTGACCCATGTTCGCTGCTGTTCACATGGAACCCTTCTCCGCTTCGCCTTCAAAGCTCTCGTTTGAATATTTGCTACTACCACCAAGATCTGCACCAGCGGCTCCACCGGCCCGCGCCCTAGGCTTCAAGCGCCACGCGGCGGCCCTCCTACTCGTCGGCGTATCTCTGTCTCGATCACAGCGTGGTCGATGCGTCGGCGGCGGTATGGGCCAGCGGCTCCAGCGCGCCATCCATTTTCAGGGCTAGTTGATTCGGCAGGTGAGTTGTTACACACTCCTTAGCATGATTCCGACTTCCATGGCCACCGTCCTGCTGTCTATATCAACCAACACCTTTTCTGGGGTCTGATGAGCGTCGGCATCGGGCGCCTTAACCGGCGTTCGGTTCATCCGCAGCGCCAGTTCTGCTACCAAAAAGTGAGGCCCACTTGGCGTCTCGCATTCCACGCCCAGGCTCCAGGCCAGCGAGCCGGGCTTCTTACCCATTTAAAGTTTGAGAATAGGTTGAGATCGTTTGGCCCCAGGCCTCTTGTCGTCGCTTTGCGGATAAAACTGCTTGTGCGGCGGCGCCAGCTATCCTGAGGGAAACCGGAGGAACCAGCTACTGATGGTTCGATTAGTCTTCGCCCTATGCCCAGGTCGGACGACCGATTTGCCACGATCAGGACGCTCACGGGCCTCCACCAGTTTCCTCTGGCCGCCCTGCCCAGGCATAGTTCACCATCTTTCGGGTACCATCGCGCGCTCTGGCTCCACCTGCCCGGCCGGTGCGGGCCAGGCGGGCGGTGGTGTGCCCCCGCCGGGCGGGGATCCACCTGAGCGGGCGGGCGCCCTTCACCTTCATTGCGCCCGTGGGGCTCGAGAGACACCCTGACGGCTCGCTGGCAGCGTTGGACTCCTTGGTCCGTGTTTCAAGGCGGGTCGGGTGGGTGCAACCCCGACCTCACCGCGGACCTCGGCGCCACACTTGTCACGAGGCCGGATCCGCCCCTGGCGGCTGCTGGTCGGGACGGACTGAGGACAGTCCCGGTCGGTCGGCCATGACAGCGCGCCGGGGCGGGGCCCGTCCCTCCCGCGTCGGCAGGAGAGAAAGCGCGAGGACACTTCCCGCGGCCCGGGGTGGCGGCGAAAGTCGGGCGTGGGGGGCTCTGTAAAGCCCGGCGGCCCCGGCTGAGGAGCCGCCTGCCACCTTCGCCCCGGCCCTTCCTGGCCAAACCGGGCGGTCGCGGCGCACGCCTCGGAAGAAGTGCACCCGACGGCGGCGGCGTCGGACGAGGCGGCGTTCCCGGTCAAGGGGATCCGCGCACCCGCGCCCGGGCCGGCGGGCCCGCCCGGCTGAATCCTCCGGGCAGGCCGTGGCGGACCCCACCGTTTACCTCTTAAGCGGTTTCACGCCCTGTTGAACTCTCTCTTCAAAGTTCTTTCAACTTTCCCTCACGGTACTTGTCGACTATCGGTCTCGTGCAGTGTTGTAGCTAGATGGAGGTTACCACCCGCTTTGGGCTGCATTCCCCCAAGCAACCCGACTCCGAAGAACCGCGCACGCGGCGGGGGGACCTGCTACGGACTCACACGTCCCACGGGCTAAGCCTCCATCAGAAGGACTTGGGCCCCCGACCCGCGCCGAGAGAAACGGTCTTCTATGCGCCGCCACATGTCCCTCGCCGCCCCGTGGCCGGGCGGGAGTCGGCGCTAGGCTCTTTCCCTCTTCGCTCGCCGCTACTGAGGAATCCTTGTTAGTTTCTTTTCCCCTCCGCTTAGTAATATGCTTAAATTCAGCGGGTCGTCTGCCGTCCCTGATCTGAAGTCGTTTGTCGGATATGGGTTAGGAGCGGCCGCGGCGCTGCTGCTGCGGGCTGGCCTGGAACAGGTCTGCGTTCGGGCGCGCCGGGCAGCGGCGCCGAAGGCGAAGGCGGGCGCGAACCTCCCGTTACGCCACAGGCGTCGAGCGGAGGAGGCGGGGGTCCACGTCGGCGGGCGGCGGAGTGGCAGACACCCACGGAAACCGCCGAGAGGAGGGCGCGCTTTTCGGTCCCAAACGCCTGGGGGCGCCGACCTCCCCCTCGTGGGGAGAAGCCGGGAGCTTCGACTCCCGCCGAGGAGCGTGCCGTGGGCGGTCTGCACTTGGGAGGAGGCGGAGAGGCGGGAAGCCCCTGCGGCGCTCCAGCCCGAACCCGGAGGTCTCGATCGATGGGAAAGCGACCCTCAGACAGGCGTGGCGGGACGGACCGGGCCGCAAAGTGCGCGTCGAAGTGTCGATGATCGATGTGTCCTGCAATTCACATTAGTTCTCGCGGCTGGCTGCGTTCTTCATCGGCACGCAGGCCGAGTGATCCACCGTAAAAGTCGTCACTGCGTTTGAGTTTGCGCCGGAGGCGAGGCCGAACTGCACAGGCAGTAACAAGTGGGTTCAAAATACAAAGGTCGTTCCCGGACAGCGCCCCCGAGAGGACACCAGACCCACGGTCCCGAAGGCCTGCTGGGTACCCGCCGGGGTTGTAAAGCAAAGTCTTTCAGAGGCTCGCGGCCTCGGCCCCACCCGTGCCAAGGGGTGGGGCGCTCATGATAAGTTGCTCAAGCCTCCATGGTGGTCGTCAAGCCTCCCGGAGGCAGCGTTCCCTTCTCGAGATCCCTCTCTCCCGCCGTCGTCTTAGGATTTTGTGCGGTTCTTTTGCCGTCTTGGATGTTTGAGCGGCAGACCTCTCGGGCCACGGCAGCGCTGGAACATAAGTAAAATAGGATAGAGTTTTTTTACCCGGACGGGCGCCCCTCCTTCGCGGGAGGGAGACTTTGAACCCACGGTCCCGGAGGCCGTGCGGGGTACCCGCCAGGGCCCGGCTCGGCCCCGCGCTGGAAAGCAGGGGGCCCGCCGAAGTCTGGCGACAGTCAAGTTCTCTCGGATCTCTCTCTCTCTCTCTCCGCCTTAGGTTTTGTGCGGTTCTTTTGCCGTTTTGGTTTTTGGCGGCAGACCTCTCGGAGCCACGGCCGGCGCTGGATCATAGAGTGGCAAAAATAGGATGAGGTTTTTTTACCCCAGGCGCTCCTCCTTAGCGGGAGAGACTTTGAACCACGGTCCCGGAGGCCGTGCGGGTACCGCCAGGGCCCGGCTCAGCCCCGCGCTGGAAAGCAGGGGGCCGCCCGAGTCTGGCGACAGTCAAGTTCTCTCGGATCTCTCTCTCTCTCCGCCTTAGGTTTTTGTGCGCGGTTCTTTTTGCCGTTTTGGGTTTTGGCGCAGTGACCTCTCGGAGGCCGCGGCGCTGGATCATAGAGTAGTAAAATAGGATAGAGGTTTTTTTTTACCCCGGACGGGCGCCCCTCGCCGGCGGGAGAGACTTTGAGCCACGGTCGGGGGCCGTGCGGGTACCCGCCAGGGCCCGGCTCGGCCCCCGCCGCTGGAAAGCAGAGGCCCGCCCGAGTGCAGCGACAGTCATGGGCGCTCGCGGTAGGTTGCTCAAGCCTCCAGCGGGAGGTCGTCAAGCCTCCCAGGGAGCAGCGTTCCCTTCTCGCGGATCTCTCTCTCTCCGCCGTCTTAGGTTTTGTGCGGTTCTTTTTTTTTTTTTTTTTTTTTTTTTTTGCCGTCTTGGGTTTTTGGCAGACCTCTCGGGCCACGGCCGCTGGATCATAGAGTAAAATAGGATAGGAGTTTTTACCCCGGACGGGCGCCCCTCCTTCAGCGGGAGGACTTTGAACCACGGTCCGGAGGCCGTGCGGGTACCCGCCAGGGCCCGGCTCAGCCCCGCCGCTGGGGCGGGGCGCAGTCTGGCGACAGTCAAGTTCCCCTTTTTTCTTATCGCGCTCTGCGCTTTGCCGCTTCGGTGCTCCGGAGGAGGCGCGCCCGAGCCGCCACGCCTCTGCCCGCGCACCGGGCTTGAGGCGGGAGAGTGGGCTAGGCCTCCGCGCCGGGCGGATTCGCTTTGGATCGGGCCGGGCGATGTGATCCTTCCGCAGATTCACCTCTGAGAACCTTATTCACGACTTTTACTTCCTCTAGATAGTCAAGTTTGATCGTCTTCAGCGCTCCATGGGCCCCGAGGGCCCAGCGGGCGGTCGAACCTCACTAAACCATCAATCGGTAGTGCGAATGGGCGGTGTGGTACAAAGGGCAGGGGACTTAATCAGCGAGCTTATGACCAGCTTACTGAGAATTCCTGCGTTGATGGGAAATAGTTTCAATCCCAGTCCCGATCCACGAGCGGGGTTCAGCGGAGTTACCCGCCTCGCGCCTCGGCAGGGTAGACACCTGCTGATCCGCCCGACCAATGCTGTGGCGTGCAGCCCCGGACATCTAAGGGCATCACAGACCTGTTATTGCTCCATCTCGCGTGGCTGAAACGCCACTTGTCCCTCTAAGAAGTTTTTGGCGCGCCCGACCCAAGTGGCGCGCCACTATTTGCAGCAAGCCGAGTCTCGTTCGTTATCGGAATGAACCAGACAAATCGCTCCACCAACTAAGAACGACCATGCACCACCACCCACAGAATCGAAAGAGCTATCAATCTGTCAATCCTTTCCGTGTCGGGCGGTGAGAGTTTGCCCGTGTTGAGTCAAATTAAGCCGCAGGAGCTCCACTCCTGGTGGTGCCCTTCCGTCAATTCCTTTAAGTTTCAGCTTTGCAACCATACTCCCCGGAACCCAAAGACTGCGTGGTTTCCATACGCTGCCAATGAGGTCATGGGAATAACGCCGCCCGGATCGCGGTGCGGCATCGTTCTGATCGGAACTCTGACGGTATCTGATCGTCTTGAACCTCCGACTTCGTTCTTGATTAATGAAAACATTCTTGGCAAATGCTTTCGCTTCCGTCCGTCTTGCGCGGTCAAATTTCACCTCTAAGCGGCGCCAATCTGAATACCCCGGCCGTCCTCTTAATCATGGCTCCGGGTTCCAGAAACCCACAAAATAGAACGAGTCCTATTCCATTATTCCTAGCTGCGGTATTCAGCCCGGCGGCGCTTCGCCTGCTTTGAACACTCTAATTTTTCAAAGTAAGCGCTTTGGGCCCCTCGGACCGGACGCAGCCAAGGGCATCCGGGGCGCCTCGAGGCAGGACCTGGGGCGGGCGGTGGCTCGCCTCTCGCGGACCGCCAGCCAGATCCGAGATCCAACTCTGAGCTTTTAACTGCAGCAACTTTAATATCAGCTATTGGAGCTGGAATTACGCGGCTGCTGGCACCAGACTTGCCCTCAATGGGTCCTCGCCCATGTGTTTAAGAATACGCTCATTCCAATTACAGGGCCTCGAAAGAGACCTGTATTGTTATTCCCCCGTCACTACCTCTCCGAGTCGGGAAATGGGTAATTTCGCGCCTGCTGCCTTCCTTGGATGTGGTAGCCGTTTCTCAGGCTCCCTCTCCGGAATCGAACCCTGATTCCCGTCACCGTGGTCACCATGGTAGGCGCCTGATGTACCATCCCGAAGTTGATGAGGCAGACACTCCGTAGATAAATCGTCGCCACGCGCGGAGAAGCGGCGATCGGCCGAGAGTTATCTAGAAGTCACCAAAGGTACGGGTCGGGAGGCGGATCCCCGGGGCCGGATGGGTTTTGGATCTGATAAATGCTGCGCGTCCCTAGCCTCCGCCCCCGCGAGAGGCGGTCGGCCGATCGGCGCTTCGTTTGCATGTATTAGCTCTGGAATTGCCACAGTTATCAAGTACGGGTGGGGCGATCAAAGGACCATAACTGATTTAATGAGCCATTCGCAGTTTCACTGTACCGGCCGTGTGCACGCAGACCTGCATGGCAATCTTTGAGACAAGCATATGTTGCTGGCAGGATCAACCAGGTAACCCCTGTGGGTCGTGGGACCAACCGGCCCAGCGCGCGTTTTTGCCTACACGCGGGTCTCAGTCCGCCTGAGGAGGGCCTGGGCAGACCCGCTTGGACCCTCGGCTAAGACCGGCGCTCATAGGAGGCGGCGTAGCGGCTCGAACCTTCCCGGCGGGGGTCGCCGTTTTCGGGGTGGGTGGCGCTGGGATCGCGGCCGGCGACGCTCGGAAAAGTGTGTTTCACGGGGACGGGGTACCCGCGCGGCGTCGCCGGGACGCGTCGCGTTCTGCCCCTCCGCCCGCGGTGGCGGACCTCTGCGCTCTGACCCGGCCGTCTAGGCCTCCTCGAAGGGTTGGCGCCTTCCCTCGGGCTGAGGGGCCTGCTCGTAACGAGCGTCCAAATTGCCGGCGCGGCGTGCTGTCAAAGCCCAAGCGTAAACCCATTGCGCCGTGCCCCTGCCAGGCACTCCCGACCCATAGCGGCCAGCGGGGCTGGCGGGTGGGAGTCCTAGGCTAGAAGCGCGCTTTGCGCTCAATCGATCACGTTCCGGGCCGAGGGCGCTCTGCGCCGTCGAGCGTCCTCTCTCTCGGCGTCTGTGTCCGTGTTTCAGGTGAAGCGTTCGATAGCTCCTCGCCCGGAGCTTCAGAAAGATTGCGTTCAAAACCTAAGTCGATATGGACTTAGTCGTTTTTCGACTTTTTCGCTCAGAGACTAAGTCCACAAAAACACGCGTTCACGAAATCGTGTACCCATGTAAAAGTTGCTCCTGTGTAAGCATTGGCCACCTCCAGGGTCGCGGGAAAATTTGAATCATGCCGGGAGGAGGCCTCTCGGTCGGCCTGACTTCGGGCCTCGGGAGGTATGGAAGTCGGACCTTTCCCGAAGTTGGACTTAGTGCAATTTAAAAGCGAAAATCATCCAGGCGCTTCATCCGACCGATCGAGTCGGGTTAAGTCGCCTTCCCGGACGCTTTCCCTCGTTGCCGTCCTGGAGAAATTTTTTCGTTCAAAACCTAAGTCCAAACATCCAGGCGCTTCATCCGACCCGATCGAGTCCGGGTTAAGTCGCCTTCGACGCTTTCCACTCGACCCGCCGTCCTGGAGGAAATTTTTTCGTTCAAAACCTAAGTCCAAACATCCAGGCGCTTCATCCGACCCGATCGAGTCCGGGTTAAGTGCGCCTTCGGGCGCTTTCCACTCGACCCCCGCCGTCCTGGGAGAATTTTTTTCGTTCAAAACCTAAGTCCAAACATCCAGGCGCTTCATCCGACCGATCGAGTCCGGGTTAAGTCGCCTTCGGACGCTTTCCCACTCGACCCCCGCCGTCCTGGAGAAATTTTTTCGTTCAAAACCTAAGTCCAAACATCCAGGCGCTTCATCCGACCCGATCGAGTCGGGTTAAGTCGCCTTCGGACGCTTTCCCACTCGACCCCCGCCGTCCTGGAGAAATTTTTTTCGTTCAAAACCTAAGTCCAAACATCCAGGCGCTTCATCCGACCCGATCGAGTCCGGGTTAAGTCGCCTTCGGGCGCTTTCCACTCGACCCCCGCCGTCCTGGAGGAAATTTTTGCGTTCAAAACCTAAGTCCAAACATCCAGGCGCTTCATCCGACCGATCGAGTCCGGGTTAAGTGCGCCTTCGGGCGCTTTCCACTCGACCCCGCCGTCCTGGAGAAATTTTTGCGTTCAAAACCTAAGTCCAAACATCCAGGCGCTTCATCCGACCCGATCGAGTCCGGGTTAAGTCGCCTTCGGACGCTTTCCCACTCGACCCCGCCGTCCTGGAGAAATTTTTTTGCTTTCAAAACCTAAGTCCAGACATCCAGGCGCTTCATCCAGCCGATCTCGGCGGGTTAAATCGCGACTTCTCGGGCGCTTTCCCACTCGACCCGGTCTCCCTGGAGAAATTTTTTTCGTTCAAAACCTAAGTCCAAACATCCAGGCGCATATTTCAGGCGATCTCGGCGGGTTAAGTCACGACTTCGGGCGCTTTCCCACTCGACCCCGCCACCCTGGAGAAATTTTTGCTTTCAAAACCTAAGTCCAAACATCCAGGCGCATATTTCAGGCGATCTCGGCGGGTTAAGTCGACTTCGGGCGCTTTCCCACTCGACCCCGCCACCCTGGAGAAATTTTTTTGCTTTCAAAACCTAAGTCCAAACATCCAGGCGCATATTTCAGGCGATCTCGGCGGGTTAAGTCGACTTCCGGGACGCTTTCCCACTCGACCCCGCCACCCTGGAGGATTTTTTTGCTTTCAAAACCTAAGTCCAAACATCCAGGCGCATATTTCAGCCGATCTCGGCGGGTTAAGTCGACTTCTCGGGCGCTTTCCCACTCGACCCCCTCCACCCTGGAGGTATTTTTAGCGTTCAAAACCTAAGTCCAGACATCCAGGCGCATATTTCAGGCGATCTCGGCGGGTTAAGTGCGACTTCGGGCGCTTTCCCACTCGACCCCGCCACCCTGGAGATTTTTTTGCTTTCAAAACCTAAGTCCAAACATCCAGGCGCATATTTCAGGCGATCTCGGCGGGTTAAGTCGACTTCGGACGCTTTCCACTCGACCCCGCCACCCTGGAGATTTTTTTGCTTTCAAAACCTAAGTCCAGACATCCAGGCGCATATTTCAGCCGATCTCGGCGGGTTAAATCGACTTCTCGGGCGCTTTCCCCTCGACCCCCTCCACCCTGGAGGTATTTTTAAGCGTTCAAAACCTAAGTCCAGACATCCAGGCGCATATTTCAGGCGATCTCGGCGGGTTAAGTGCGACTTCCCGGGCGCTTTCCACTCGACCCCGCCACCCTGGAGGATTTTTTTGCTTTCAAAACCTAAGTCCAAACATCCAGGCGCATATTTCAGCGATCTCGGCGGGTTAAGTCGCGACTTCTCGGGCGCTTTCCCTCGACCCCCTCCACCCTGGAGGATTTTTTAAGCGTTCAAAACCTCGTCCAGACATCCAGGCGCTCGTTACAGCCGATCAAGGCGGGTTAAGGCGACTTCTCGGACACACACATTTCTGAACCCCGTGTCTGGATTTCAATTTTCCAAAGGGCCTGGGCTCTCACATTAACCAACGCAGTAACACTTTAATGGGCATCGTTTTATTTCATTCTCGCCCTGGATGAATGTTTTACAAAGGGCCTGCGCTCACAGACTAACCCTACACACTAACACCTTATTGGGCATAATTTTTTTTTTTCTATAAAGGCCCTGGATGAATGTTTTCTATAAGGCCTGCGCTCACAGACTAACCCCATCACAATAACACTTATGTGGGCATGATTTTATTCTATAAAGGCCCTGGATGAATGTTTTCTATAAGGCCTGCGCTCACAGACTAACCCCATCACATATAACACTTATTTGGGCATGATTTTATTTAAAAAGGCCCTGGATGAATATTTTCTACAAAGGCCTGCGCTCACAGACTAACCCGACACAGTAGCGCCTTATTGGGCATGATTTTATTTAATAAAGGCCCTGGAGGAATTTTTTCTAAGGCCTGCACTCACAGACTAACCCCATCACAATAACACTTATTTGGGCATGATTTTATTCTATAAAGGCCCTGGATGAATGTTTTCTATAAGGCCTGCGCTCACAGACTAACCCTATCACAATAACACTTATTTGGGCATGATTTTATTTAATAAAGGCCCTGGATGAATGTTTTCTATAAGGCCTGCGCTCACAGACTAACCCCATCACAATAACACTTATTTGGGCATGATATTATTTAATAAAGGCCCTGGATGAATGTTTTACAAAGGGCCTGCGCTCACAGACTAACCCTACACAGTAACACCTTATTGGGCATGATTTTATTTAATAGAGACCCTGGATGAATGTTTTCTATAAGGCCTGCGCTCACAGACTAACCCCATCACAATAACACTTATTTGGGCATGATTTTATTTAATAAAGGCCCTGGATGAATGTTTTCTATAAGGCCCGCGCTCACAGACTAACCTAACCTAACCTAACCTAACCTAACCTAACCTAACCTAACCTAACCTAACCTAACCTAACCTAACCTAACCTAACCTAACCTAACCTAACCTAACCTAGCCTAACCTAACCTAACCTAACCTAGCCTAACCTAACCTAACCCTAGCCTAACCTAACCTAACCTAACCTAACCTAACCTAACCTAACCTAACCTAACCCTAACCTAACCTTATTGGGCATGATTTTTACTCTATAAAGGCCTGGGTGACAGTTTTACACAGGGCCTGGGGTCACAGACTAACCCCATCACAATAGCACTTATTTGGGCATGTTTTTATTTAATAAAGGCCCTGATTGAATGTTTTCTATAAGGCCTGCGCTCACAGACTAACCCGACACAGTGCGCTTCATTGGGCATGATTTTATTTAATAAAGGCCCTGGAACAATGTTTTCTATAAGGCCTGCGCTCACAGACTAACCCGACACAGTAACTCTTTGTTGGGCATGATTTTACTTAATAAAGGCCCTGGAAAAATGTTTTCTATAAGGCCTGCGCTCACAGACTAACCCGACACAGTGCGCTTTGTGGGCATGATTTTATTTAATAAAGGCCCTGGAAAAAATGTTTTCTATAAGGCCTGCGCTCACAGACTAACCCGACACAGTGCGCTTCATTGGGCATGATTTTATTTAATAAAGGCCCTGGAACAATGTTTTCTATAAGGCCTGCGCTCACAGACTAACCCGACACAGTAACTCTTTGTTGGGCATGATTTTACTTAATAAAGGCCCTGGAAAAATGTTTTCTATAAGGCCTGCGCTCACAGACTAACCCGACACAGTGCGCTTTATTGGGCATGATTTTATTTAATAAAGGCCCTGGAAAAATGGTTTCTATAAGGCCTGCGCTCACAGACTAACCCGACACAATGCGCTTCATTGGGCATGATTTTATTTAATAAAGGCCCTGGATGACAGTTTTCTTTAAGGCCTGCGCTCACAGACTAACCCGACACATTAGCGCTTTATTGGGCATGATTGTATTTAATAAAGGCCCTGGATGAATGTTTTCTATAAGGCCTGCGCTCACAGACTAACCCGACACAGTAACTCTTCATTGGGCATGATTTTATTTAATAAAGGCCCTCGATGAATGTTTTGTATAAGGCCTGCCCTCACAGACTAACCCGACACAGTAACTCTTTATTGGGCGTGATTTTATTTAATAAAGGCCCTGGAAAAATGTTTTCTATAAGGCCTGCGCTCACAGACTGACCCGACACAGTAACTCTTTATTGGGCATGATTTTATTTAATAAAGGCCCTCGATGAATGTTTTCTATAAGGCCTGCGCTCACTGACTAACCCCCGTTACAATAACACTCTTATGGGCATGATTTTATTTAATTAAGGCCCTGGATGACAGTTTTCTTTAAGGCCTACCCTCACAGACTAACCCGACACAGTAACTCTTTATTGGGCGTGATTTTATTTAATAAAGGCCCTGGAAAAATGTTTTTCTATAAGGCCTGCGCTCACAGACTAACCCGACACAATGCGCTTTATTGGGCGTGATTTTATTTAATAAAGGCCCTCGATGAATGTTTTTCTATAAGGCCTGCGCTCACAGACTAACCCGACACAGTAACTCTTTATTGGGCGTGATTTTATTTAATAAAGGCCCTGGAAAAATGTTTTCTATAAGGCCTGCGCTCACAGACTGACCCGACACAGTAACTCTTTATTGGGCATGATTTTATTTAATAAAGGCCCTCGATGAATGTTTTCTATAAGGCCTGCGCTCACTGACTAACCCCCGTTACAATAACACTCTTATGGGCATGATTTTATTTAATTAAGGCCCTGGATGACAGTTTTCTTTAAGGCCTACCCTCACAGACTAACCCGACACAGTAACTCTTTATTGGGCGTGATTTTATTTAATAAAGGCCCTGGAAAAATGTTTTCTATAAGGCCTGCGCTCACAGACTAACCCGACACAGTAGCGCTTTATTGGGCGTGATTTTATTTAATAAAGGCCCTGGAAAAATGTTTTCTATAAGCACTGCGCTCACTGACTAACCCCCGTTACAATAACACTCTTATGGGCATGATTTTATTTAATAAAGGCCCTGGATGACAGTTTTCTTTAAGGCCTGCGCTCACAGACTAACCCGACACAGTAACTCTTTGTTGGGCATGATTTTCTACTTAATAAAGGCCCTGGAAAAATGTTTTCTATAAGGCCTGCGCTCACAGACTAACCCGACACAGTAACGCTTTATTGGGCATGATTTTATTTAATAAAGGCCCTGGAAAAAATGTTTTCTATAAGGCCTGCGCTCACAGACTAACCCGACACAGTAACGCTTTATTGGGCATGATTTTATTTAATAAAGGCCCTGGATAAATGTTTTCTTTAAGGCCTGCGCTCACAGACTAACCCCCGTTACAATAACACTCTTATGGGCATGATTTTATTTAATAAAGGCCCTGGATGACAGTTTTCTTTAAGGCCTGCCCTCACAGACTAACCCGACACAGTAACTCTTTATTGGGCGTGATTTTATTTAATAAAGGCCCTGGAAAAATGTTTTTCTATAAGGCCTGCGCTCACAGACTAACCCGACCCATTAACTCTTTATTGGGCATGATTTTATTTAATAAAGGCCCTCGATGAATGTTTTCCATAAGGCCTGCGCTCACAGACTAACCCGTCACAATAACACAGATTTGGGTATGATTTTATTTATTAAAGGCCCTGGATGAATGTTTTCTACAAAGGCCTGCGCTCACAGACTCGCCCGTTAAAGCAGCGCGCGCGGGGCACAATTTCAGAGTTTTTAAAAAAAAAAAAAAAAAAAAAAAAAAAAATTAAAGTTGATGTAAAAGTTGCTCCTGGGTAAGCGGCCACCTCCGAGTCGCGGTGAAATTTGAATCGTGCCGGGAAGAGGCCTCTCGGTCGGCCTGACTGACTCGGAGCCTCGGAGGTATGGAAGTCGGACCTTTCCCGAAGTTGGACTTAGTGCAATTTTGAAGCGAAAATCATCAGCGCATATTTCAGCCGATCTCAGCCGGGTTAAGTGCGACTTCTCGGGCGCTTTCCCACTCGACCCGGCCTCCCTGGAGAATTTTTTCGTTCAAAACCTAAGTCCAAACATCCAGGCGCATATTCCAGCCGATCTCAGCCGGGTTAAGTCGACTTCTCGGGCGCTTTCCCACTCGACCCCGCCGTCCTGGAGAATTTTTTCGCGTTCAAAACCTAAGTCCAAACATCCAGGCGCTTCATCCGACCGATCGAGTCCGGGTTAAGTCGCCTTCGGACGCTTTCCCACTCGACCCGCCGTCCTGGAGAAATTTTTTCGTTCAAAACCTAAGTCCAAACATCCAGGCGCTTCATCCGACCCGATCGAGTCCGGGTTAAGTCGCCTTCGGACGCTTTCCCTCGACCCCGCCGTCCTGGAGGAAATTTTTGCGTTCAAAACCTAAGTCCAAACATCCAGGCGCTTCATCCGACCGATCGAGTCCGGGTTAAGTGCGCCTTCTCGGGCGCTTCCCCCTCGACCCGCCGTCCTGGAGAAATTTTTTGCTTTCAAAACCTAAGTCCAGACATCCAGGCGCTTCATCCAGCCGATCTCGGCGGGTTAAGTGCGACTTCTCGGGCGCGCTTTCCCTCGACCCGGCCTCCCTGGAGAAATTTTTTGCTTTCAAAACCTAAGTCCAAACATCCAGGCGCATATTTCAGGCGATCTCGGCGGGTTAAGTCACGACTTCCCGGGCGCTTTCCCACTCGACCCCCGCCACCCTGGAGAAATTTTTGCTTTCAAAACCTAAGTCCAAACATCCAGGCGCATATTTCAGGCGATCTCGGCGGGTTAAGTCACGACTTCGGGCGCTTTCCCACTCGACCCCGCCACCCTGGAGAAATTTTTTGCTTTCAAAACCTAAGTCCAAACATCCAGGCGCATATTTCAGGCGATCTCGGCGGGTTAAGTCGACTTCCCGGGCGCTTTCCCACTCGACCCCGCCACCCTGGAGGATTTTTTTGCTTTCAAAACCTAAGTCCAAACATCCAGGCGCATATTTCAGCCGATCTCGGCGGGTTAAGTCACGACTTCTCGGGACGCTTTCCCACTCGACCCCGCCACCCTGGAGAAATTTTTTTGCTTTCAAAACCTAAGTCCAAACATCCAGGCGCATATTTCAGGCGATCTCGGCGGGTTAAGTGCGACTTCGGACGCGCTTTCCCACTCGACCCCCGCCACCCTGGAGATTTTTTTGCTTTCAAAACCTAAGTCCAAACATCCAGGCGCATATTTCAGCGATCTCGGCGGGTTAAGTCGACTTCCCGGGCGCTTTCCCCGACTCGACCCCGCCACCCTGGAGGATTTTTTTGCTTTCAAAACCTAAGTCCAAACATCCAGCGCATATTTCAGGCGATCTCGGCGGGTTAAAGTCGACTTCCCGGGCGCTTTCCCCTCGACCCCGCCACCCTGGAGGATTTTTTGCTTTCAAAACCTAAGTCCAAACATCAGGCGCATATTTCAGGCGATCTCGGCGGGTTAAGTCGACTTCTTCGGGCGCTTTCCCACTCGACCCCGCCACCCTGGAGGATTTTTTTGCTTTCAAAACCTAAGTCCAAACATCCAGGCGCATATTTCAGAGCGATCTCGGCGGGTTAAGTCGACTTCTGGGGCGCGTTCCCACTCGACCCCGCCACCCTGGAGATTTTTTTGCTTTCAAACCTAAGTCCAGACATCAGGCGCATATTTCAGCGATCTCGGCGGGTTAAGTCGCGACTTCCCGGGCGCTTTCCCTCGACCCGGCCTCCCTGGAGAAATTTTTAAGTTCAAAACCTAAGTCCAAACATCCAGGCGCATATTTCAGCCGATCTCGGCGGGTTAAGTCCGACTTCTCGGGCGCTTTCCCACTCGACCCGGCCTCCCTGGAGATTTTTTTCGTTCAAAACCTAAGTCCAGACATCCAGGCGCATATTTCAGGCGATCTCGGCGGGTTAAGTCCGCGACTTCGGCGCTTTCCCACTCGACCCGGCCTCCCTGGAGAAATTTTTCGTTCAAAACCTAAGTCCAAACATCCAGGCGCATATTTCCAGCCGATCTCAGCCGGGTTAAAGTGCGACTTCTCGGGCGCTTTCCCCTCGACCCCGCCACCCTGGAGAAATTTTAGCGTTCAAAACCTAAGTCCAAACATCCAGGCGCATATTTCAGGCGATCTCGGCGGGTTAAGTCGACTTCGGGCGCTTTCCCACTCGACCCCGCCACCCTGGAGGATTTTTGCTTTCAAAACCTAAGTCCAAACATCCAGGCGCATTCATCAGGCGATCTCGGCGGGTTAAGTCGACTTCCCGGACGCTTTCCCACTCGACCCCCGCCACCCTGGAGGATTTTTGCTTTCAAAACCTAAGTCCAAACATCCAGGCGCATATTTCAGGCGATCTCGGCGGGTTAAGTCGACTTCTCGGACGGCGTTCCCACTCGACCCCGCCACCCTGGAGAATTTTTTGCTTTCAAAACCTAAGTCCAGACATCCAGGCGCATATTTCCAGGCGATCTCGGCGGGTTAAGTCGACTTCGGGCGCTTTCCCACTCGACCCGGCCTCCCTGGAGAAATTTTTTTCGTTCAAAACCTAAGTCCAAACATCCAGGCGCATATTTCAGCCGATCTCGGCGGGTTAAGTCGCGACTTCTCGGGCGCTTTCCCACTCGACCCGGCCTCCCTGGAGAATTTTTCGTTCAAAACCTAAGTCCAGACATCCAGGCGCATATTTCAGGCGATCTCGGCGGGTTAAGTGCGACTTCGGGCGCTTTCCCACTCGACCCGGCCTCCCTGGAGAAATTTTTTCGTTCAAAACCTAAGTCCAAACATCCAGGCGCATATTTCAGCCGATCTCAGCCGGGTTAAGTGCGACTTCTCGGGCGCTTTCCCACTCGACCCGGCCTCCCTGGAGAAATTTTTTTGTTCAAAACCTAAGTCCAAACATCCAGGCGCATATTTCAGCCGATCTCAGCGGGTTAAGTGCGACTTCTCGGGCGCTTTCCCACTCGACCCGGCCTCCCTGGAAATTTTTTCGTTCAAAACCTAAGTCCAGACATCCAGGCGCTTCATCCAGCGATCTCGGCGGGTTAAGTGCGACTTCTCGGGCGCTTTCCCTCGACCCCCTCCACCCTGGAGAGATTTTTGCTTTCAAAACCTAAGTCCAAACATCCAGCGCATATTTCAGCGATCTCAGCCGGGTTAAGTGCGACTTCTCGGGCGCTTTCCCACTCGACCCGGCCTCCCTGGAGGAAATTTTTTCGTTCAAAACCTAAGTCCAAACATCAGGCGCATATTTCAGCGATCTCAGCGGGTTAAGTCGACTTCTCGGGCGCTTTCCCACTCGACCCGGCCTCCCTGGAGAAATTTTTTTCGTTCAAAACCTAAGTCCAGACATCCAGGCGCATATTTCAGGCGATCTCGGCGGGTTAAGTGCGACTTCGGGACGCTTTCCCTCGACCCCGCCACCCTGGAGTAAATTTTTTGCTTTCAAAACCTAAGTCCAAACATCCAGGCGCATATTTCAGGCGATCTCGGCGGGTTAAGTCGCGACTTCGGGCGCTTTCCCACTCGACCCGGCCTCCCTGGAGTTTTTTTCGTTCAAAACCTAAGTCCAAACATCCAGGCGCATCTCACGGCGATCTCGGCGCGTTAAGCCCCACTTCACGGGCGCTTTCCCACTCGACCCCGCCACCCGGAGTATTTTTTAAGCGTTCAAAACCTAAGTCCAAACATCCAGGCGCATCTCACAGGCGATCTCGGCGCGTTAAGCCCCACTTCACGGGCGCTTTCCCTCGACCCCGCCACGGAGGTATTTTTAAGCGTTCAAAACCTAAGTCCAAACATCCAGCGCATCTCACGGCGATCTCGGCGCGTTAAGCCCCACTTCACGGGCGCTTTCCCACTCGACCCCGCCACCCGGAGGTATTTTTAAGCGTTCAAAACCTAAGTCCAGACATCCAGGCGCATCTCACAGCGA
>NW_025047683.1:4987822-4993456 GCF_018831695.1 Puntigrus tetrazona | reverse complement strand
AAGGCCTGCGCTCACAGACTAACCCCACACAGTAACTCTTTATTGGGCATGATTTTATTTAATAAAGGCCCTGGATGAATGTTTTCTATAAGGCCTGCGCTCACAGACTAACCCGACACAATAACACTTATTTGGGCATGATTTTATTCTATAAAGGCCCTGGATGAATGTTTTCTATAAGGCCTGCGCTCACAGACTAACCCTATCACAATAACACTTATTTGGGCATGATTTTATTTAATAAAGGCCCTGGAGGAATGTTTTCTATAAGGCCTGCGCTCACAGACTAACCCCATCACAATAACACTTATGTGGGCATGATTTTATTTAATAAAGGCCCTGGATGAATGTTTTCTAAAAGGCCTGCGCTCACAGACTAACCCTACACAGTAACACCTTATTGGGCATGATTTTATTTAATAGAGACCCTGGATGAATGTTTTCTATAAGGCCTGCGCTCACAGACTAACCCCATCACAATAACACTTATTTGGGCATGATTTTATTTAATAAAGGCCCTGGATGAATGTTTTCTATAAGGCCTGCGCTCACAGACTAACCCCCTAACCTAACCTAACCTAACCTAGCCCTAACCTAGCCTAAGGCCCTAACCTAACTAACTTCTTCTAACCTAAGGCCTAACCTAACCTAGCCTAACCTAGCCCTAAGCCTAACCTAACCTGGGCTAATTTAACCTAACCCTAACCCAAGCCTAACCTAACCTAAGCCCTGCCTAACCTTCTTCCTAACCTGCGCCTAACCTAACCCTTAACCTAACCTTGTGGGCATGATTTTTACTCTATAAAGGCCCTGGGTGACAGTTTTACACAGGGCCTGGGGTCACAGACTAACCCCATCACAATAGCACTTATTTGGGCATGTTTTATTTAATAAAGGCCCTGATTGAATGTTTTCTATAAGGCCTGCGCTCACAGACTAACCCGACACAGTAACGCTTCATTGGGCATGATTTTATTTAATAAAGGCCCTGGAACAATGTTTTCTATAAGGCCTGCGCTCACAGACTAACCCGACACAGTAACTCTTTGTTGGGCATGATTTTTACTTAATAAAGGCCCTGGAAAAATGTTTTCTATAAGGCCTGCGCTCACAGACTAACCCGACACAGTGCGCTTTGTGGGCATGATTTTATTTAATAAAGGCCCTGGAAAAATGTTTTCTATAAGGCCTGCGCTCACAGACTAACCCCGACACAGTAACTCTTCATTGGGCATGATTTTATTTAATAAAGGCCCTGGAACAATGTTTTCTATAAGGCCTGCGCTCACAGACTAACCCGACACAGTAACTCTTTGTTGGGCATGATTTTACTTAATAAAGGCCCTGGAAAAATGTTTTCTATAAGGCCTGCGCTCACAGACTAACCCGACACAGTAACGCTTTATTGGGCATGATTTTATTTAATAAAGGCCCTGGAAAAATGGTTTCTATAAGGCCTGCGCTCACAGACTAACCCGACACAAGTAACGCTTCATTGGGCATGATTTTATTTAATTAAGGCCCTGGATGACAGTTTTCTTTAAGGCCTGCGCTCACAGACTAACCCGACACATTAGCGCTTTATTGGGCATGATTGTATTTAATAAAGGCCCTGGATGAATGTTTTCTATAAGGCCTGCGCTCACAGACTAACCCCGACACAGTAACTCTTCATTGGGCATGATTTTATTTAATAAAGGCCCTCGATGAATGTTTTGTATAAGGCCTGCCCTCACAGACTAACCCGACACAGTAACTCTTTATTGGGCGTGATTTTATTTAATAAAGGCCCTGGAAAAATGTTTTCTATAAGGCCTGCGCTCACAGACTGACCCGACACAGTAACTCTTTATTGGGCATGATTTTATTTAATAAGGCCCTCGATGAATGTTTTCTATAAGGCCTGCGCTCACTGACTAACCCCCGTTACAATAACACTCTTATGGGCATGATTTTATTTAATTAAGGCCCTGGATGACAGTTTTCTTTAAGGCCTACCCTCACAGACTAACCCGACACAGTAACTCTTTATTGGGCGTGATTTTATTTAATAAAGGCCCTGGAAAAATGTTTTCTATAAGGCCTGCGCTCACAGACTAACCCGACACAGTAGCGCTTTATTGGGCGTGATTTTATTTAATAAAGGCCCTCGATGAATGTTTTCTATAAGGCCTGCGCTCACAGACTAACCCGACACAGTAACTCTTTATTGGGCGTGATTTTATTTAATAAAGGCCCTGGAAAAATGTTTTCTATAAGGCCTGCGCTCACAGACTGACCCGACACAGTAACTCTTTATTGGGCATGATTTTATTTAATAAAGGCCCTCGATGAATGTTTTCTATAAGGCCTGCGCTCACTGGCTAACCCCGTTACAATAACACTCTTATGGGCATGATTTTATTTAATTAAGGCCCTGGATGACAGTTTTCTTTAAGGCCTACCCTCACAGACTAACCCGACACAGTAACTCTTTATTGGGCGTGATTTTATTTAATAAAGGCCCTGGAAAAATGTTTTCTATAAGGCCTGCGCTCACAGACTAACCCGACACAGTGCGCTTTATTGGGCGTGATTTTATTTAATAAAGGCCCTGGAAAAATGTTTTCTATAAGCACTGCGCTCACTGACTAACCCCGTTACAATAACACTCTTATGGGCATGATTTTATTTAATAAAGGCCCTGGATGACAGTTTTCTTTAAGGCCTGCGCTCACAGACTAACCCGACACAGTAACTCTTTGTTGGGCATGATTTTTACTTAATAAAGGCCCTGGAAAAATGTTTTCTATAAGGCCTGCGCTCACAGACTAACCCGACACAGTAAGCGCTTTATTGGGCATGATTTTATTTAATAAAGGCCCTGGAAAAATGTTTTCTATAAGGCCTGCGCTCACAGACTAACCCGACACAGTAGCGCTTTGTGGGCATGATTTTATTTAATAAAGGCCCTGGATAAATGTTTTCTTTAAGGCCTGCGCTCACAGACTAACCCCGTTACAATAACACTCTTATGGGCATGATTTTATTTAATAAAGCCCTGGATGACAGTTTTCTTTAAGGCCTGCCCTCACAGACTAACCCGACACAGTAACTCTTTATTGGGCGTGATTTTATTTAATAAAGGCCCTGGAAAAATGTTTTTCTATAAGGCCTGCGCTCACAGACTAACCCGACCCATTAACTCTTTATTGGGCATGATTTTATTTAATAAAGGCCCTCGATGAATGTTTTCCATAAGGCCTGCGCTCACAGACTAACCCGTCACAATAACACAGATTTGGGTATGATTTTATTTATTAAAGGCCCTGGATGAATGTTTTCTACAAAGGCCTGCGCTCACAGACTCGCCCCGTTAAAGCAGCGGCGCGCAGGGGCACAATTTCAGAGTTTTTAGAAAAAAAAAAAAAAAAAAAAAAAAAAAAATTAAAGTTGATGTAAAAGTTGCTCCTGGGTAAGCGGCCACCTCCGGGTCGCGGTGAAATTTGAATCGTGCCGGGAAGAGGCCTCTCGGTCGGCCTGACTCGGAGCCTCGGAGGTATGGAAGTCGGACCTTTCCCGAAGTTGGACTTAGTGCAATTTTGAAGCGAAAATCATCCAGCGCATATTTCAGCCGATCTCAGCGGGTTAAGTGCGACTTCTCGGGCGCTTTCCCACTCGACCCGGCCTCCCTGGAGAAATTTTTTTCGTTCAAAACCTAAGTCCAAACATCCAGGCGCATATTTCAGCGATCTCAGCGGGTTAAGTGCGACTTCTCGGGCGCTTTCACTCGACCCGGCCTCCCTGGAGAAATTTTTCGTTCAAAACCTAAGTCCAAACATCCAGGCGCATATTTCAGCGATCTCGGCGGGTTAAGTGCGACTTCTCGGGCCTTTCCCACTCGACCCGGCCTCCCTGGAGAAATTTTTCGTTCAAAACCTAAGTCCAAACATCCAGGCGCATATTTCAGCCCGATCTCGGCGGGTTAAGTGCGACTTCTCGGGCGCTTTCCCACTCGACCCGGCCTCCCTGGAGAAATTTTTTCGTTCAAAACCTAAGTCCAAACATCCAGGCGCATATTTCAGCCGATCTCGGCCGGGTTAAGTCGACTTCTCGGGCGCTTTCCCCTCGACCCCGCCTCCCTGGAGAAATTTTTTGCGTTCAAAACCTAAGTCCAAACATCCAGGCGCATATTCCGACCCGATCGAGTCCGGGTTAAGTCGACTTCTCGGGCGCTTTCCCCTCGACCCGGCCTCCCTGGAGGAATTTTTTCGTTCAAAACCTAAGTCCAAACATCCAGGCGCTATTTCATCCGATCTCGGCGGGTTAAGTGCGACTTCTCGGGCGCTTTCCCACTCGACCCGGCCTCCCTGGAGAAATTTTTGCGTTCAAAACCTAAGTCCAAACATCCAGGCGCATATTTCAGCCGATCTCAGCCGGGTTAAGTCGACTTCTCGGGCGCTTTCCCACTCGACCCCGGCCTCCCTGGAGAAATTTTTTGCGTTCAAAACCTAAGTCCAAACATCCAGGCGCATATTTCATTTCAGCCGATCGAGTCGGGTTAAGTGCGACTTCTCGGGGCGCTTTCCCACTCGACCCGGCCTCCCTGGAGAAATTTTTTGCGTTCAAAACCTAAGTCCAGACATCCAGGCGCATATTCCAGCCGATCTCGGCGGGTTAAGTGCGACTTCTCGGGCGCTTTCCCTCGACCCGGCCTCCCTGGAGAATTTTTTTCGTTCAAAACCTAAGTCCAAACATCCAGGCGCATATTTCAGGCGATCTCGGCGGGTTAAGTGCGACTTCTCGGGCGCTTTCCCACTCGACCCGGCCACCCTGGAGAAATTTTTGCTTTCAAAACCTAAGTCCAAACATCCAGGCGCATATTTCAGCCGATCTCAGCGGGTTAAGTCGACTTCTCGGACCTTTCCCACTCGACCCGGCCTCCCTGGAGAATTTTTTTGCTTTCAAAACCTAAGTCCAGACATCCAGGCGCATATTTCAGCCGATCTCGGCGGGTTAAGTGCGACTTCTCGGGCGCTTTCCCACTCGACCCCCTCCACCCTGGAGTATTTTTTTAAGCGTTCAAAACCTAAGTCCAAACATCCAGGCGCATATTTTCAGCCGATCTCAGCGGGTTAAGTGCGACTTCTCGGACAATTTCCACTCGACCCGGCCTCCCTGGAGAATTTTTTTGCTTTCAAAACCTAAGTCCAGACATCCAGGCGCATATTTCAGCCGATCTCGGCGCGTTAACCCCACTTCACGGGCGCTTTCCCCTCGACCCCGCCACCCCGGGAGTATTTTTAAGCGTTCAAAACCTAAGTCCAGACATCCAGGCGCATCTCACAGCGATCTCGGCGCGTTAAAGCCCCACTTCACGGGCGCTTTCCCCTCGACCCCGCCGCCACGGAGAGTATTTTTAAGCGTTCAAAACCTAAGTCCAGACATCCAGGCGCATCTCACAGGCGATCTCGGCGCGTTAAGCCCCACTTCACGGGCGCTTTCCCCTCGACCCCGCCACCACGGAGGTATTTTTAAGCGTTCAAAACCTAAGTCCAGACATCAGGCGCATCTCACAGCCGATCTCGGCGCGTTAAGCCCCACTTCACGGGCGCTTTCCCCTCGACCCGCCACGGAGTATTTTTAAGCGTTCAA
>NW_025047683.1:4965322-4982822 GCF_018831695.1 Puntigrus tetrazona | reverse complement strand
CTTCCCTCTTCGCTCGCCGCTACTGAGAATCCTTGTTAGTTTCTTTTCCTCCGGCAGTAATATGCTTAAATTCAGCGGTCGTCTCTCGTCTGATCTGAGGTCGTTGTCGGATATGGGTTAGGAGCGCGCGCGCGCTGCTGCTGCGGGCTGGCCTGAACAGGTCTCGTTCGCGCGCCGGGCAGGCGCGCCGGCGCGAGGCGGGCGCGAACCTCCCGTTACGCCGCGGGCGTCCGAGGCGGAGGGCCGGGAGTCCACGTCGGCGGGCGGCGGAGGTGGCAGAACACCCACGGAGCCGCCGAGAGGGCGCCGCTCGGTCCCAGGCGCCTGGGGCGCCGACCTCCCCCTCGTGGGAGGAAGCGGGAGGAGCGCTCGACTCCGCCGAGGAGGCGTGCCCGTGGCGGTCTGCACTTGGGAGGCGGAGGAGGCGGGAAGCCCCCTGCGGCGCTCCAGCGCGGGACCGGAGGTCGATCGATGGAAAGCGACCCTCAGACAGGCGTGGCCCGGGGCGGACCGGGGCGCAAAGTGCGTTCGAAGTGTCGATGATCGATGTGTCCTGCAATTCACATTAGTTCGCGCGCGGCTGGCTGCGTTCTTCATCGGCCTTGCGAGCGGTGATCCACGCTAAAAGTCGTACTGCGTTTGAGTTTAGCGCCCGGGCGAGGCCGAACTGCACAGGCTTGTGTGGGTTCAAAAATACAAAGTCGTTCCCGGACAGGCGCCCCGCGAGAGAGGACTTGAACCCACGGTCGAAGGCCTGCTGGGTACCCGCCGGGGTTGGCAAAGCAAAGTCTTTCAGAGGCTCGCGGCCTCGGCCCCACCCGTGCCAGGGGTGGGGCGCTCATGATAGGTTGCTCAAGCCTCCCGCGGGGTGCGTCAAGCCTCCCAGAGCAGCGTTCCCTTCTCGCGGATCCCTCTCTCCGCCGTCTTAGGTTTTTGTGCGGTTCTTTTGCCGTCTTGGATGTTTGGCGGCAGACCTCTCGGGCCACGGCCGCTGGAACATAGAGTAAAATAGGATAGAGGTTTTTACCCGGACGGGCGCCCCTTCGCGGGAGAGACTTTGAACCACGGTCCCGGAGGCCGTGCGGGTACCCGCCAGGGCCCGGCTCGGCCCCCCGCGCTAAAGCAGGGGCCCGCCCGAGTGCAGCGACAGTCAAGTTCTCTCGATCTCTCTCTCTCTCTCTCTCCGCCTTAGGTTTTTGTGCGGTTCTTTTTGCCGTTTTGGGTTTTTGCGGCAGACCTCTCGGGCCACGGCCGCTGGATCATAGAGTAAAATAGGATGAGGTTTTTTTACCCGGACAGGCGCTCCTCCTTCGCGGGAGAGACTTTGAACCACGGTCCCGGAGGCCGTGCGGGTACCCCGCCAGGGCCCGGCTCAGCCCCCCGCCGCTGGAAAGCAGGGGGCCCGCCGAGTCTGGCGACAGTCAAGTTCTCTCGGATCTCTCTCTCTCTCTCTCTCCGCCTTAGGTTTTTGTGCGGTTCTTTTTGCCGTTTTGGGTTTTGAGGCGGCAGACCTCTCGGAGCCACGGCCGCTGGATCATAGAGTAAAATAGGATAGAGGTTTTTTTACCCCGGACAGGCGCCCCTCTTCGCGGGAGAGACTTTTTTGAACCACGGTCCCGGAGGCCGTGCGGGTACCCGCCAGGGCCCGGCTCGGCCCCCGCCGCTGGAAAGCAGGGGGCCCGCCGAGTGCAGCGACAGTCATGGCGCTCGCGGTAGGTTGCTCAAGCCTCCGCGCGGGGTGCGTCAAGCCTCCCAGAGAGCGGCGTTCCCTTCTCGCGGATCTCTCTCTCTCCGCCGTCTTAGGTTTTTGTGCGGTTCTTTTTGCCGTCTTGGGTTTTTGGCGGCAGACCTCTCGGGCCCGGCCGCTGGATCATAGAGTAAAATAGGATAGAGGTTTTTACCCGGACAGGCGCCCCTCGCCAGCGGGAGAGACTTTGAACCACGGTCCCGGAGGCCGTGCGGGTACCCGCCAGGGCCCGGCTCAGCCCCGCCGCTGGAAAGCGGGGGCGCCAGTCTGGCGACAGTCAAGTTCCTTTTTTTTTTTTCTTATCGCGCTCTGCGCTTTCGCTTCGGTGCTCCGGAGGAGGCGCGCGCGGGCCGCCCGGCCTCTGCGCGCACCCCGGGCTTGAGGCGGGGAGGTGGGCTAGGCCTCCCCGCCGGGCGTTTCGCTTTGGATCGGGCGGGCGATAATGATCCTTCCGCAGGTTCACCTCACGGAAACCTTATTCACGACTTTTACTTCCTCTAGATAGTCAAGTTTGATCGTCTTCCGGCGCTCCGCCCAGAGCCCATGAGGGCCGGCGGGGCAGTCCGAGAACCTCACTAAACCATCCAATCGGTAGTAGCGGCCAGGCGGTGTGTACAAAGGGCAGGGACTTAATCAGCGCGAGCTTATGACCCGCGCTTACTGGGAATTCCTCGTTGATGGGAAATAGTTTCAATCCCCAGTCCCGATCACGGCGGGGTTCAGCGGGTTACCAGCGCCTCTCGGCGCAGGGTAGCCACGCGCTGATCCGCCCCATGTGGCGCGCGTGCAGCCCGGACATCTAAGGGCATCACAGACCTGTTATTGCTCCATCTCGCGTGGCTGAGCGCCACTTGTCCCTCTAAGAAGTTTTTGGCGCCCGACCCAAGTGGCGCGCCACTATTTAGCAAGCGAGTCTCGTTCGTTATCGGAATGAACCAGACAAATCGCTCCACCAACTAAAACGGCCATGCACCACCACCCACAGAATCGAAAGAGCTATCAATCTGTCAATCCTTTCCGTGTCCGGGCGGGTGAGGTTTCCGTGTTGAGTCAAATTAAGCCGCAGGCTCCACTCCTGGTGGTGCCCTTCCGTCAATTCCTTTAAGTTTCAGCTTTGCAACCATACTCCCCGGAACCCAAAGACTCGTGGTTTCCCTTGCGCTGCCAGCGGGTCATGGGAATAACGCCGCCGCGGATCGCGGGTCGGCATCGTTCTGATCGGAACTACGGCGGTATCTGATCGTCTTGAACCTCCGACTTTCGTTCTTGATTAATGAAAACATTCTTGGCAAATGCTTTCGCTTTCGTCCGTCTTGCGCCGGTCAAGAATTTCACCTCTAGCGGCGCATCACGAATGCCCCGGCCGTCCCTCTTAATCATGGCTCCGGGTTCCAGAAACCCACAAAATAGAACCGAGTCCTATTCCATTATTCCTAGCTGCGGTATTCAGCGGCGGCGCTCGGCCTGCTTTGAACACTCTAATTTTTCAAGTAAGCGCTTTTGGCCCCTCGGACCGGACACCCAGCCAAGGGCATCCGGGCGCCTCGAGGCAGGGACCTGGGGCGGGCGGTGGCTCGCCTCTCGGCGGACCGCCAGCCAGATCCGAGATCAACTACGAGCTTTTTAACTGCAGCAACTTTAATATCGCTATTGGAGCTGGAATTACGCGGCTGCTGGCACCAGACTTGCCCTCCAATGGGTCCTCGCCCATGTGTTTAAGATCGCTCATTCCAATTACAGGGCCTCGAAAGAGACCTGTATTGTTGACCACAACCGTCACTACCTCTCCGAGTCGGAAATGGGTAATTTGCGCGCCTGCTGCCTTCCTTGGATGTGGTAGCCGTTTCTCAGGCTCCCTCTCCGGAATCGAACCCTGATTCCCGTCACCCGTGGTCACCATGGTAGGCGCCTGATGTACCATCGAAAGTTGATAGGGCAGACACTCGAATGAATAAATCGCCGCGCCGCGGAAGGCGGCGATCGGCCGAGGTTATCTAGAGTCACCAAAGGTACCGGGTCGGGAGGGCGGATCCCCGGGGCCGGATGGGTTTTGGATCTGATAAATGCCGCGCGTCCCTAGCCTCCCCCCCGCGAGGCGGTCGGCCGGTCGGCGCTTCGTTTGCATGTATTAGCTCTGGAATTGCCACAGTTATCCAAGTACCGGGTGGAAGCGATCAAAGGGACCATAACTGATTTAATGAGCCATTCGCAGTTTCACTGTACCGGCCGTGTGCGCCAGACCTGCATGGCTTAATCTTTGAGACAAGCATATGTTACTGGCAGGATCAACCAGGTAACCCCTGTGGGTCGTAGGGACCAACCGGCGCGAGCGCGTTTTTGCCTACCACGGGTCTCAGTCCGCCTGAGGAGGGCCTGGGCAGACCCGCTTGGACCCTCGGCTAAGACCGGCGCTCATAGGAGGCGGCGGCGGCTCGAACCTTCCCCGGCGAAGTCGCCGTTTTCGGGGTGGGTGGCGCTGGGATCGCGGCGGCGCTCGGAAAAGTGTGTTTCGCGGGGGCGGGGTACCCGCGCGGCGTCGCCGGGGCAGCGTCGCGTTCTGCCCCTCCGCCCGCCGCGGTGGCGGACCTCTGCGCTCTGACCGGCCGTCTGAGGCCTCCTCCGAAGGGTTGGCGCCTTCCCTCGGGCTGAGGGGCCTGCTCGTAACGAACGTCCAAATTGCCCGGCGCGGCGTGCTGTCAAAGCCCAAACGTAAACCCATTGCACGCCGTGCCCCTGCCAGGCACTCCCGACCCATAGCGGCCAGCGGGGCTGGCGGGTGGGGGTCTAGGCTAGAAGCGCTTTGGCGCTCAATCGATCACGTTTCGGGCCGGGGCGCTCTCGCCGTCGAACGTCCTCTCTCTCGGCGTCTGTGTCCGTGTTTCAGGTGAAGCGTTCGATAGCTCCCTCGCCCGGAGCTTCAGAAAGGTGCGTTCAAAACCTAAGTCGATATGGACTTAGTCGTTTTCGACTTTTTTTCGCTCAGAGACTAAGTCCACAAAAACACGCGTTCACGAAATCGTGTACCCATGTAAAAGTTGCTCCTGTGTAAGCGGCCACCTCCAGGGTCGCGGGAAAATTTGAATCATGCCGGGAGGAGGCCTCTCGGTCGGCCTGACTCGGAGCCTCGGAGGTATGGAAGTCGGACCTTTCCCGAAGTTGGACTTAGTGCAATTTTGAAGCGAAAATCATCCAGGCGCTTCATCCGACCGATCGAGTCCGGGTTAAGTCGCCTTCGGACGCTTTCCCACTCGACCCCCCGCCGTCCTGGAGAAATTTTTTCGTTCAAAACCTAAGTCCAAACATCCAGGCGCTTCATCCGACCGATCGAGTCCGGGTTAAGTCGCCTTCGGGCGCTTTCCCCTCGACCCCGCCGTCCTGGAGAAATTTTTTCGTTCAAAACCTAAGTCCAAACATCCAGGCGCTTCATCCGACCGATCGAGTCCGGGTTAAGTCGCCTTCGGGCGCTTTCCCACTCGACCCCCGCCGTCCTGGAGAAATTTTTTCGTTCAAAACCTAAGTCCAAACATCCAGGCGCTTCATCCGACCGATCGAGTCCGGGTTAAGTCGCCTTCGGACGCTTTCCCACTCGACCCCGCCGCCGTCCTGGAGAATTTTTTCGTTCAAAACCTAAGTCCAAACATCCAGGCGCTTCATCCGACCCGATCGAGTCCGGGTTAAAGTCGCCTTCGGACGCTTCCCACTCGACCCCGCCGTCCTGGAGAAATTTTTTCGTTCAAAACCTAAGTCCAAACATCCAGGCGCTTCATCCGACCCGATCGAGTCCGGGTTAAGTCGCCTTCGGGCGCTTTCCCACTCGACCCCGCCGTCCTGGAGAAATTTTTGCGTTCAAAACCTAAGTCCAAACATCCAGGCGCTTCATCCGACCGATCGAGTCCGGGTTAAGTCGCCTTCGGGCGCTTCCCCCTCGACCCCCGCCGTCCTGGAGAAATTTTTGCGTTCAAAACCTAAGTCCAAACATCCAGGCGCTTCATCCGACCGATCGAGTCCGGGTTAAGTCGCCTTCGGGCGCTTTCCCACTCGACCCCGCCGTCCTGGAGAAATTTTTTTGCTTTCAAAACCTAAGTCCAGACATCCAGGCGCTTCATCCAGCGATCTCGGCGGGTTAAGTCGCGACTTCTCGGGCGCTTTCCCTCGACCCGGTCTCCCTGGAGAAATTTTTTCGTTCAAAACCTAAGTCCAAACATCCAGGCGCATATTTCAGGCGATCTCGGCGGGTTAAGTGCGACTTCGGACGCTTCCCACTCGACCCCGCCACCCTGGAGAAATTTTTTGCTTTCAAAACCTAAGTCCAAACATCCAGGCGCATATTTCAGGCGATCTCGGCGGGTTAAGTCGACTTCGGGGCGCTTTCCCTCGACCCCCGCCACCCTGGAGAAATTTTTTGCTTTCAAAACCTAAGTCCAAACATCAGGCGCATATTTCAGGCGATCTCGGCGGGTTAAGTGCGACTTCGGGCGCTTTCCCCTCGACCCCGCCACCCTGGAGGATTTTTTTGCTTTCAAAACCTAAGTCCAAACATCCAGGCGCATATTTCAGCCGATCTCGGCGGGTTAAAGTGCGACTTCTCGGGCGCTTTCCCACTCGACCCCCTCCACCCTGGAGGTATTTTTAAGCGTTCAAAACCTAAGTCCAGACATCCAGGCGCATATTTCAGGCGATCTCGGCGGGTTAAGTGCGACTTCGGGCGC
Source organism: Puntigrus tetrazona (assembly GCF_018831695.1). Lineage (NCBI taxonomy): Eukaryota > Metazoa > Chordata > Actinopteri > Cypriniformes > Cyprinidae > Puntigrus > Puntigrus tetrazona. The sequence continues at coordinate 4,976,366 of NW_025047683.1, read as the reverse complement.
TTTCCCACTCGACCCCGCCACCCTGGAGGATTTTTTTGCTTTCAAAACCTAAGTCCAAACATCCAGGCGCATATTTCAGGCGATCTCGGCGGGTTAAGTCGCGACTTCGGGCGCTTTCCCACTCGACCCCGCCACCCTGGAGAGATTTTTTTGCTTTCAAAACCTAAGTCCAGACATCCAGGCGCATATTTCAGCCGATCTCGGCGGGTTAAGTCGCGACTTCTCGGGCGCTTTCCCACTCGACCCCCTCCACCCTGGAGGTATTTTTAAGCGTTCAAAACCTAAGTCCAGACATCCAGGCGCATATTTCAGGCGATCTCGGCGGGTTAAGTGCGACTTCGGGCGCTTTCCCACTCGACCCCGCCACCCTGGATTTTTTTGCTTTCAAAACCTAAGTCCAAACATCCAGGCGCATATTTCAGCCGATCTCGGCGGGTTAAGTGCGACTTCTCGGGCGCTTTCCCACTCGACCCCCTCCACCCTGGAGGATTTTTAAGCGTTCAAAACCTCGTCCAGACATCCAGGCGCTCGTTACAGCCGATCAAGGGCGGGTTAAGGCGACTTCTCGGACACACACATTCCACGAACCCCGTGTCTGGATTTCAATTTTCCAAAGGGCCTGGGCTCACACATTAACCAACGCAGTAACACTTTAATGGGCATCGTTTATTTCATTCTCGCCCTGGATGAATGTTTTACAAAGGGCCTGCGCTCACAGACTAACCCTACACACTAACACCTTATTGGGCATAATTTTTTTTTTTTTTTTTCTATAAAGGCCCTGGATGAATGTTTTCTATAAGGCCTGCGCTCACAGACTAACCCCATCACAATAACACTTATGTGGGCATGATTTTATTCTATAAAGGCCCTGGATGAATGTTTTCTATAAGGCCTGCGCTCACAGACTAACCCCATCACAATAACACTTATTTGGGCATGATTTTATTTAAAAAAGGCCCTGGATGAATATTTTCTACAAAGGCCTGCGCTCACAGACTAACCCGACACAGTAGCGCCTTATTGGGCATGATTTTATTTAATAAAGGCCCTGGAGGAATGTTTTCTATAAGGCCTGCACTCACAGACTAACCCCATCACAATAACACTTATTTGGGCATGATTTTATTCTATAAAGGCCCTGGATGAATGTTTTCTATAAGGCCTGCGCTCACAGACTAACCCTATCACAATAACACTTATTTGGGCATGATTTTATTTAATAAAGGCCCTGGATGAATGTTTTCTATAAGGCCTGCGCTCACAGACTAACCCCATCACAATAACACTTATTTGGGCATGATATTATTTAATAAAGGCCCTGGATGAATGTTTTACAAAGGGCCTGCGCTCACAGACTAACCCTACACAGTAACACCTTATTGGGCATGATTTTATTTAATAGAGACCCTGGATGAATGTTTTCTATAAGGCCTGCGCTCACAGACTAACCCCATCACAATAACACTTATTTGGGCATGATTTTATTTAATAAAGGCCCTGGATGAATGTTTTCTATAAGGCCCGCGCTCACAGACTAACCTAACCTAACCTAACCTAACCTAACCTAACCTAACCTAACCTAACCTAACCTAACCTAACCTAACCTAACCTAACCTAACCTAACCTAACCTAACCTAACCTAACCTAGCCTAACCTAACCTAACCTAACCTAGCCTAACCTAACCTAACCCTAACCCAAGCCCTACCCTAACCTAACCTAGCCTAACCTAACCTAACCTAACCTAACCTAACCTAACCCTAACCTTATTGGGCATGATTTTTACTCTATAAAGGCCTGGGTGACAGTTTTACACAGGGCCTGGGGTCACAGACTAACCCCATCACAATAGCACTTATTTGGGCATGTTTTTATTTAATAAAGGCCCTGATTGAATGTTTTCTATAAGGCCTGCGCTCACAGACTAACCCGACACAGTGCGCTTCATTGGGCATGATTTTATTTAATAAAGGCCCTGGAACAATGTTTTCTATAAGGCCTGCGCTCACAGACTAACCCGACACAGTAACTCTTTGTTGGGCATGATTTTACTTAATAAAGGCCCTGGAAAAATGTTTTCTATAAGGCCTGCGCTCACAGACTAACCCGACACAGTGCGCTTTTGTGGGCATGATTTTATTTAATAAAGGCCCTGGAAAAAATGTTTTCTATAAGGCCTGCGCTCACAGACTAACCCGACACAGTGCGCTTCATTGGGCATGATTTTATTTAATAAAGGCCCTGGAACAATGTTTTCTATAAGGCCTGCGCTCACAGACTAACCCGACACAGTAACTCTTTGTTGGGCATGATTTTACTTAATAAAGGCCCTGGAAAAATGTTTTCTATAAGGCCTGCGCTCACAGACTAACCCGACACAGTGCGCTTTGTGGGCATGATTTTATTTAATAAAGGCCCTGGAAAAAATGGTTTCTATAAGGCCTGCGCTCACAGACTAACCCGACACAGTGCGCTTCATTGGGCATGATTTTATTTAATAAAGGCCCTGGATGACAGTTTTCTTTAAGGCCTGCGCTCACAGACTAACCCGACACATTAACGCTTTATTGGGCATGATTGTATTTAATAAAGGCCCTGGATGAATGTTTTCTATAAGGCCTGCGCTCACAGACTAACCCGACACAGTAACTCTTCATTGGGCATGATTTTATTTAATAAAGGCCCTCGATGAATGTTTTGTATAAGGCCTGCCCTCACAGACTAACCCGACACAGTAACTCTTTATTGGGCGTGATTTTATTTAATAAAGGCCCTGGAAAAATGTTTTCTATAAGGCCTGCGCTCACAGACTGACCCGACACAGTAACTCTTTATTGGGCATGATTTTATTTAATAAAGGCCCTCGATGAATGTTTTCTATAAGGCCTGCGCTCACTGACTAACCCCCGTTACAATAACACTCTTATGGGCATGATTTTATTTAATTAAGGCCCTGGATGACAGTTTTCTTTAAGGCCTACCCTCACAGACTAACCCGACACAGTAACTCTTTATTGGGCGTGATTTTATTTAATAAAGGCCCTGGAAAAATGTTTTTCTATAAGGCCTGCGCTCACAGACTAACCCGACACAATGCGCTTTATTGGGCGTGATTTTATTTAATAAAGGCCCTCGATGAATGTTTTTCTATAAGGCCTGCGCTCACAGACTAACCCGACACAGTAACTCTTTATTGGGCGTGATTTTATTTAATAAAGGCCCTGGAAAAATGTTTTCTATAAGGCCTGCGCTCACAGACTGACCCGACACAGTAACTCTTTATTGGGCATGATTTTATTTAATAAAGGCCCTCGATGAATGTTTTCTATAAGGCCTGCGCTCACTGGCTAACCCCGTTACAATAACACTCTTATGGGCATGATTTTATTTAATTAAGGCCCTGGATGACAGTTTTCTTTAAGGCCTACCCTCACAGACTAACCCGACACAGTAACTCTTTATTGGGCGTGATTTTATTTAATAAAGGCCCTGGAAAAATGTTTTCTATAAGGCCTGCGCTCACAGACTAACCCGACACAGTGCGCTTTATTGGGCGTGATTTTATTTAATAAAGGCCCTGGAAAAATGTTTTCTATAAGCACTGCGCTCACTGGCTAACCCCGTTACAATAACACTCTTATGGGCATGATTTTATTTAATAAAGGCCCTGGATGACAGTTTTTCTTTAAGGCCTGCGCTCACAGACTAACCCGACACAGTAACTCTTTGTTGGGCATGATTTTCTTAATAAAGGCCCTGGAAAAATGTTTTCTATAAGGCCTGCGCTCACAGACTAACCCGACACAGTGCGCTTTGTGGGCATGATTTTATTTAATAAAGGCCCTGGAAAAAATGTTTTCTATAAGGCCTGCGCTCACAGACTAACCCGACACAGCGCTTTGTGGGCATGATTTTATTTAATAAAGGCCCTGGATAAATGTTTTCTTTAAGGCCTGCGCTCACAGACTAACCCCGTTACAATAACACTCTTATGGGCATGATTTTATTTAATAAAGGCCCTGGATGACAGTTTTCTTTAAGGCCTGCCCTCACAGACTAACCCGACACAGTAACTCTTTATTGGGCGTGATTTTATTTAATAAAGGCCCTGGAAAAATGTTTTTCTATAAGGCCTGCGCTCACAGACTAACCCGACCCATTAACTCTTTATTGGGCATGATTTTATTTAATAAAGGCCCTCGATGAATGTTTTCCATAAGGCCTGCGCTCACAGACTAACCCGTCACAATAACACAGATTTGGGTATGATTTTATTTATTAAAGGCCCTGGATGAATGTTTTCTACAAAGGCCTGCGCTCACAGACTCGCCCGTTAAAGCAGCGGCGCGCAGGGCACGAATTTCAGAGTTTTTAGAAAAAAAAAAAAAAAAAAAAAAAAAAAAAAAAAAAAAAATTAAAGTTGATGTAAAAGTTGCTCCTGGGTAAGCGGCCACCTCCGGGGTCGCGGTGAAATTTGAATCGTGCCGGGAAGAGGCCTCTCGGTCGGCCTGACTCGGAGCCTCGGAGGTATGGAAGTCGGACCTTTCCCGAAGTTGGACTTAGTGCAATTTTGAAGCGAAAATCATCCAGGCGCATATTTCAGCCGATCTCAGCGGGTTAAGTGCGACTTCTCGGGCGCTTTTCCACTCGACCCGGCCTCCCTGGAGAAATTTTTTCGTTCAAAACTACCTAAGTCCAAACATCCAGGCGCATATTTCAGCCGATCTCAGCGGGTTAAAGTGCGACTTCTCGGGCGCTTTCCCACTCGACCCGGCCTCCCTGGAGAAATTTTTTCGTTCAAAACCTAAGTCCAAACATCCAGGCGCATATTTCAGCCGATCTCGGCGGGTTAAGTCGCGACTTCTCGGGCGCTTTCCCACTCGACCCGGCCTCCCTGGAGAAATTTTTTCGTTCAAAACCTAAGTCCAAACATCCAGGCGCATATTTCAGCCGATCTCGGCGGGTTAAGTGCGACTTCTCGGGCGCTTTCCCCTCGACCCCCGCCGTCCTGGAGAAATTTTTTCGTTCAAAACCTAAGTCCAAACATCCAGGCGCTTCATCCGACCGATCGAGTCCGGGTTAAGTCGCCTTCGGGCGCTTTCCCACTCGACCCCCGCCGTCCTGGAGAAATTTTTTGCGTTCAAAACCTAAGTCCAAACATCCAGGCGCTTCATCCGACCGATCGAGTCCGGGTTAAGTCCTTTCGGCGCTTTCCCACTCGACCCCGCCGTCCTGGAGAAATTTTTTGCGTTCAAAACCTAAGTCCAAACATCCAGGCGCTTCATCCGACCGATCGAGTCCGGGTTAAGTCGCCTTCGGACGCTTTCCCTCGACCCCCCGCCGTCCTGGAGAAATTTTTGCGTTCAAAACCTAAGTCCAAACATCCAGGCGCTTCATCCGACCCGATCGAGTCCGGGTTAAGTCGCCTTCGGGCGCTTTCCCACTCGACCCCCGCCGTCCTGGAGAAATTTTTTGCGTTCAAAACCTAAGTCCAAACATCCAGGCGCTTCATCCGACCGATCGAGTCCGGGTTAAGTCGCCTTCGGACGCTTTCCCACTCGACCCCGCCGTCCTGGAGAAATTTTTTTGCTTTCAAAACCTAAGTCCAGACATCCAGCGCTTCATCATCCAGCGATCTCGGCGGGTTAAGTCGCGACTTCTCGGGCGCTTTCCACTCGACCCGGTCTCCCTGGAGAAATTTTTTCGTTCAAAACCTAAGTCCAAACATCCAGGCGCATATTTCAGAGCGATCTCGGCGGGTTAAGTGCGACTTCGGACGCTTTCCACTCGACCCCCGCCACCCTGGAGAAATTTTTTGCTTTCAAAACCTAAGTCCAAACATCCAGGCGCATATTTCAGGCGATCTCGGCGGGTTAAGTGCGACTTCCCGGGCGCTTTCCACTCGACCCCGCCACCCTGGGAGAAATTTTTGCTTTCAAAACCTAAGTCCAAACATCCAGGCGCATATTTCAGGCGATCTCGGCGGGTTAAGTGCGACTTCGGGCGCTTTCCCTCGACCCCGCCACCCTGGAGGATTTTTTTGCTTTCAAAACCTAAGTCCAAACATCCAGGCGCATATTTCAGCGATCTCGGCGGGTTAAGTCGCGACTTCTCGGGCGCTTTCCCCTCGACCCCCTCCACCCTGGAGGTATTTTTAAGCGTTCAAAACCTAAGTCCAGACATCCAGGCGCATATTTCAGGCGATCTCGGCGGGTTAAGTCGACTTCGGGCGCTTTCCACTCGACCCCGCCACCCTGGAGGATTTTTTTGCTTTCAAAACCTAAGTCCAAACATCCAGGCGCATATTTCAGGCGATCTCGGCGGGTTAAGTCGACTTCGGGCGCTTTCCCACTCGACCCCGCCACCCTGGAGGATTTTTTTGCTTTCAAAACCTAAGTCCAGACATCCAGGCGCATATTTCAGCCGATCTCGGCGGGTTAAGTCGCGACTTCTCGGGCGCTTTCCCCTCGACCCCCTCCACCCTGGAGGTATTTTTAAGCGTTCAAAACCTAAGTCCAGACATCCAGGCGCATATTTCAGGCGATCTCGGCGGGTTAAGTCGACTTCGGGCGCTTTCCCACTCGACCCCGCCACCCTGGAGATTTTTTTGCTTTCAAAACCTAAGTCCAAACATCCAGGCGCATATTTCAGCCGATCTCGGCGGGTTAAGTCGCGACTTCTCGGGCGCTTTCCCCTCGACCCCCTCCACCCTGGAGGATTTTTAAGCGTTCAAAACCCTCGTCCAGACATCCAGGCGCTCGTTACAGCCGATCAAGGCGGGTTAAGGCGACTTCTCGGTTCACACATTTCACGAACCCCGTGTCTGGATTTCAATTTTCCAAAGGGCCTGGGCTCACACATTAACCCCACGCGCAGTAACACTTTAATGGGCATCGTTTTATTTCATTCTCGCCCTGGATGAATGTTTTACAAAGGGCCTGCGCTCACAGACTAACCCTACACACTAACACCTTATTGGGCATAATTTTTTTTTTTTTTCTATAAAGGCCCTGGATGAATGTTTTCTATAAGGCCTGCGCTCACAGACTAACCCCATCACAATAACACTTATGTGGGCATGATTTTATTCTATAAAGGCCCTGGATGAATGTTTTCTATAAGGCCTGCGCTCACAGACTAACCCCATCACAATAACACTTATTTGGGCATGATTTTATTTAAAAAGGCCCTGGATGAATGTTTTCTACAAAGGCCTGCGCTCACAGACTAACCCCACACAGTAGCGCCTTATTGGGCATGATTTTATTTAATAAAGGCCCTGGAGGAATGTTTTCTATAAGGCCTGCACTCACAGACTAACCCCATCACAATAACACTTATTTGGGCATGATTTTATTCTATAAAGGCCCTGGATGAATGTTTTCTATAAGGCCTGCGCTCACAGACTAACCCTATCACAATAACACTTATTTGGGCATGATTTTATTTAATAAAGGCCCTGGATGAATGTTTTCTATAAGGCCTGCGCTCACAGACTAACCCCATCACAATAACACTTATTTGGGCATGATATTATTTAATAAAGGCCCTGGATGAATGTTTTACAAAGGGCCTGCGCTCACAGACTAACCCTACACAGTAACACCTTATTGGGCATGATTTTATTTAATAGAGACCCTGGATGAATGTTTTCTATAAGGCCTGCGCTCACAGACTAACCCCATCACAATAACACTTATTTGGGCATGATTTTATTTAATAAAGGCCCTGGATAATGTTTTCTATAAGGCCGCGCTCACAGACTAACCTAACCCTAACCTAACCTAACCTAACCTAACCTAGCCTAACCTAACCTAACCTAACCTAACCTAACCTAACCTAACCTAACCTAACCTAACCTAACCTACCCTAACCTAACCTAACCTAACCTAACCTAACCTAACCTAACCCTAACCCTAGCCTAACCTAACCTAACCTAACCTAACCTAACCTAACCTAACCTAACCTAACCTAACCTAACCTTATTGGGCATGATTTTTACTCTATAAAGGCCTGGGTGACAGTTTTACACAGGGCCTGGGGTCACAGACTAACCCCATCACAATAGCACTTATTTGGGCATGTTTTTATTTAATAAAGGCCCTGATTGAATGTTTTCTATAAGGCCTGCGCTCACAGACTAACCCGACACAGTAGCGCTTCATTGGGCATGATTTTATTTAATAAAGGCCCTGGAACAATGTTTTCTATAAGGCCTGCGCTCACAGACTAACCCGACACAGTAACTCTTTGTTGGGCATGATTTTACTTAATAAAGGCCCTGGAAAAATGTTTTCTATAAGGCCTGCGCTCACAGACTAACCCGACACACAATGCGCTTTATTGGGCATGATTTTATTTAATAAAGGCCCTGGAAAAAATGTTTTCTATAAGGCCTGCGCTCACAGACTAACCCGACACAGTGCGCTTCATTGGGCATGATTTTATTTAATAAAGGCCCTGGAACAATGTTTTCTATAAGGCCTGCGCTCACAGACTAACCCGACACAGTAACTCTTTGTTGGGCATGATTTTACTTAATAAAGGCCCTGGAAAAATGTTTTCTATAAGGCCTGCGCTCACAGACTAACCCGACACAATGCGCTTTATTGGGCATGATTTTATTTAATAAAGGCCCTGGAAAAATGGTTTCTATAAGGCCTGCGCTCACAGACTAACCCGACACAATGCGCTTCATTGGGCATGATTTTATTTAATAAAGGCCCTGGATGACAGTTTTCTTTAAGGCCTGCGCTCACAGACTAACCCGACACATTAACGCTTTGTGGGCATGATTGTATTTAATAAAGGCCCTGGATGAATGTTTTCTATAAGGCCTGCGCTCACAGACTAACCCGACACAGTAACTCTTCATTGGGCATGATTTTATTTAATAAAGGCCCTCGATGAATGTTTTTGTATAAGGCCTGCCCTCACAGACTAACCCGACACAGTAACTCTTTATTGGGCGTGATTTTATTTAATAAAGGCCCTGGAAAAATGTTTTCTATAAGGCCTGCGCTCACAGACTGACCCGACACAGTAACTCTTTATTGGGCATGATTTTATTTAATAAAGGCCCTCGATGAATGTTTTCTATAAGGCCTGCGCTCACTGACTAACCCCCGTTACAATAACACTCTTATGGGCATGATTTTATTTAATTAAGGCCCTGGATGACAGTTTTCTTTAAGGCCTACCCTCACAGACTAACCCGACACAGTAACTCTTTATTGGGCGTGATTTTATTTAATAAAGGCCCTGGAAAAATGTTTTTCTATAAGGCCTGCGCTCACAGACTAACCCGACACAATGCGCTTTATTGGGCGTGATTTTATTTAATAAAGGCCCTCGATGAATGTTTTTCTATAAGGCCTGCGCTCACAGACTAACCCGACACAGTAACTCTTTATTGGGCGTGATTTTATTTAATAAAGGCCCTGGAAAAATGTTTTCTATAAGGCCTGCGCTCACAGACTGACCCGACACAGTAACTCTTTATTGGGCATGATTTTATTTAATAAAGGCCCTCGATGAATGTTTTCTATAAGGCCTGCGCTCACTGACTAACCCCCGTTACAATAACACTCTTATGGGCATGATTTTATTTAATTAAGGCCCTGGATGACAGTTTTCTTTAAGGCCTACCCTCACAGACTAACCCGACACAGTAACTCTTTATTGGGCGTGATTTTATTTAATAAAGGCCCTGGAAAAATGTTTTTTCTATAAGGCCTGCGCTCACAGACTAACCCGACACAGTGCGCTTTATTGGGCGTGATTTTATTTAATAAAGGCCCTGGAAAAATGTTTTCTATAAGCACTGCGCTCACTGACTAACCCCGTTACAATAACACTCTTATGGGCATGATTTTATTTAATAAAGGCCCTGGATGACAGTTTTCTTTAAGGCCTGCGCTCACAGACTAACCCGACACAGTAACTCTTTGTTGGGCATGATTTTACTTAATAAAGGCCCTGGAAAAATGTTTTCTATAAGGCCTGCGCTCACAGACTAACCCGACACAGTGCGCTTTATTGGGCATGATTTTATTTAATAAAGGCCCTGGAAAAAATGTTTTCTATAAGGCCTGCGCTCACAGACTAACCCGACACAGTGCGCTTTATTGGGCATGATTTTATTTAATAAAGGCCCTGGATAAATGTTTTCTTTAAGGCCTGCGCTCACAGACTAACCCCGTTACAATAACACTCTTATGGGCATGATTTTTATTTAATAAAGGCCCTGGATGACAGTTTTCTTTAAGGCCTGCCCTCACAGACTAACCCGACACAGTAACTCTTTATTGGGCGTGATTTTATTTAATAAAGGCCCTGGAAAAATGTTTTCTATAAGGCCTGCGCTCACAGACTAACCCGACCCATTAACTCTTTATTGGGCATGATTTTATTTAATAAAGGCCCTCGATGAATGTTTTCCATAAGGCCTGCGCTCACAGACTAACCCGTCACAATAACACAGATTTGGGTATGATTTTATTTATTAAAGGCCCTGGATGAATGTTTTCTACAAAGGCCTGCGCTCACAGACTCGCCCGTTAAAGCAGCGGCGCGCAGGGCACGAATTTCAGAGTTTTTTAAAAAAAAAAAAAAAAAAAAAAAAAAAAAAAAATTAAAGTTGATGTAAAAGTTGCTCCTGGGTAAGCGGCCACCTCCGGGAGTCGCGGTGAAATTTGAATCGTGCCCGGGAAGAGGCCTCTCGGTCGGCCTGACTCGGAGCCTCGGAGGTATGGAAGTCGGACCTTTCCCGAAGTTGGACTTAGTGCAATTTTGAAGCGAAAATCATCCAGCGCATATTTCAGCCGATCTCAGCCGGGTTAAGTGCGACTTCTCGGGCGCTTTCCCACTCGACCCGGCCTCCCTGGAGAATTTTTTCGTTCAAAACCTAAGTCCAAACATCCAGGCGCATATTTCAGGCGATCTCGGCGGGTTAAGTCGACTTCGGACGCTTTCCCCTCGACCCGGCCACCCTGGAGAAATTTTTTGCTTTCAAAACCTAAGTCCAAACATCCAGGCGCATAT
>NW_025047683.1:4945322-4960322 GCF_018831695.1 Puntigrus tetrazona | reverse complement strand
CTGCTTGTGCGGCGGCGCCAGCTATCCTGAGAAACCGGAGGAACCAGCTACTAGATGGTTCGATTAGTCTTCGCCCCTATACCCAGGTCGGACGACCGATTTGCACGTCAGGACCGCTCACGGGCCTCCACCAGAAGTTTCCTCTGGCCGCCCTGCCAGGCATAGTTCACCATCTTCCGGGTACCATCGCGCGCGCTCTGGCTCCACCTGCCCGGCGGTGCGGGCCAGGCGGGCGGTGGTGCGCCCCCGCCCGGGGCGGGGATCCCACCTGAGCGGCGGGCGCGGCCGCCACCTTCATTGCGCCGTGGGGGCTCGAGAGACACCCTTTGACTCGCGCGCGCGTTAGACTCCTTGGTCCGTGTTTCAAGGCGGGTCGGGTGGGTGGCCCGACCTCACGCGGACCTCGGCGCCACTTATGCGCGGGCGGATCCCGCCCTGGCGCGCGCGGCGCGGTCGGGGCGGACTGAGAGACAGTCGGTCCCGGTCGGCGCCGCGCGCCCGGGGCGAGGCCCGTCCCTCCAGCGCGTCGGCAGAGAGAAAGCGCGAGGACACTTCCCGCGGCCCCGGGGGTAAGCGGCAAAGTCGGAGCGTGGGGGCTCTGTAAAGCCGGCGGCCCCGGCTGAGAGCCGCCTGCCACCTTCGCCCCGGCCCTTCCTGGCCAAACCGGGCGGTCGCGCGCGCACGCCTCGGAAGAAGTGCACCCGGCGGCGGCGGCGTCGGGCGGGCGGCGTTCCCGGTCAAGGGATCCGCGCACCAGCGCCCGGGCGGCGGCCCGCCGAGCTGAATCCTCCGGGCAGACCGTGCGGACCCCACCCGTTTACCTCTTAGCGGTTTCACGCCCTGTTGAACTCTCTCTTCAAAGTTCTTTTCAACTTTCCCTCACGGTACTTATCGACTATCGGTCTCGTGCGGTATTTGTATAGATGGAGTTTACCACCGCTTTGGGCTGCATTCCCAAGCAACCCGACTCGAGAAGAACCGCACCCGGCGGGGGGGCCTGCTACCGGCCTCACACCGTCCACGGGCTAAGCCTCCATCAGAAGGACTTGGGCCCCGACCCGCGCCGAGAGAAGCGGTCTTCTGTCGCCACATGTCCCTCGCCGCCGTGGCGGGGCGGGATTCGGCGCTGGGCTCTTCCCTCTTCGCTCGCCGCTACTGAGAATCCTTGTTAGTTTCTTTTCCTCCGCTTAGTGTATGCTTAAATTCAGCGGGTCGTCTCGTCTGATCTGAGGTCGTTGTCGGATATGGGTTAGGCGGCGCGCGCGCGCTGCTGCTGCGGGCTGGCCTGAACAGGTCTCGTTCGCGCGCCGGGCAGAGGCGCCGAGGCGAGGCGGGCGCGAACCTCCGTTACGCGCGGGGCGTCCGAGGCGGGAGGCCGGGAGTCCACGTCGGCGGGCGCGGAGGTGGCGAACACCCACGGAAGCCGCCGAGAGGAGGGCGCCGCTCGGTCCCAGGCGCCTGGGGGCGCCGACCTCCCCCTCGTGGGAGGAAGCCGGGGCGCTCGACTCCGCCGAGGCGTGCCCGTGGCGGTCTGCACTTGGGAGGAGGGCGGAGGGGCGGGAAGCCCCCTGCGGCGCTCCAGCCGCGGGACCGGAGGTCGATCGATGGGAAGCGACCCTCAGACAGGCGTGGCCCGGGGCGGACCGGGGGCGCAAAGTGCGTTCGAAGTGTCGATGATCGATGTGTCCTGCAATTCACATTAGTTCGCGGCTGGCTGGCTGCGTTCTTCATCGGCCTTACGAGCGCGGTGATCCACCGCTAAAGTCGTACTGCGTTTGAGTTTAGCGCCCGGGGCGAGGCCGAACTGCACAGGCTTGTGTGGGTTCAAAAATACAAAGTCGTTCCCGGACGGGCGCCCCGCGAGAGGGGACTTGAACCCACGGTCCCGAAGGCCTGCTGGGTACCCGCCGGGGTTGGCAAAGCAAAGTCTTTCAGAGGCTCGCGGCCTCGGCCCCACCCGTGCCAGGGGTGGGGCGCTCATGATAGGTTGCTCAAGCCTCCGCGGGGTGCGTCAAGCCTCCCCAGAGCAGCGTTCCCTTCTCGCGGATCCCTCTCTCCGCCGTCTTAGGTTTTTGTGCGGTTCTTTTGCCGTCTTGGATGTTTGGCGGCAGACCTCTCGGGCCACGGCCGCTGGAACATAAGTAAAATAGGATAGAGAGTTTTTACCCGGACAGGCGCCCCTCGCCGCGGGAGAGACTTTGAACCACGGTCCCGGAGGCGTGCGGGTACCCGCCAGGGCCCGGCTCGGCCCCGCGCTGGAAAGCAGGGGGCCCGCCCGAGTGCAGCGACAGTCAAGTTCTCTCGGATCTCTCTCTCTCTCTCTCTCCGCCTTAGGTTTTGTGCGGTTCTTTTTGCCGTTTTGGGTTTTTTTGCGGCAGACCTCTCGGGCCACGGCCGCTGGATCATAGAGTAAAATAGGATAGAGTTTTTTTACCCGGACAGGCGCTCCTCCTTCGCGGGAGAGACTTTGAACCACGGTCCCGGAGGCCGTGCGGGTACCCGCCAGGGCCCCGGCTCAGCCCCCCGCCGCTGGAAAGCAGGGGGCCCGCCCGAGTCTGGCGACAGTCAAGTTCTCTCGGATCTCTCTCTCTCTCTCTCCGCCTTAGGTTTTTGTGCGGTTCTTTTTGCCGTTTTGGGTTTTTGGCGGCAGACCTCTCGGGCCACGGCCGCTGGATCATAGAGTAAAATAGGATAGAGGTTTTTACCCCGGACAGGCGCCCCTCCTTCGCGGGAGAGACTTTGAACCACGGTCCCGGAGGCCGTGCGGGTACCCGCCAGGGCCCGGCTCGGCCCCCGCGCTGGAAAGCAGGGGGCCCGCCGAGTGCAGCGACAGTCATGGCGCTCGCGGTAGGTTGCTCAAGCCTCCGCGGGTGCGTCAAGCCTCCCCAGAGCAGCGTTCCCTTCTCGCGGATCTCTCTCTCTCCGCGCCGTCTTAGGTTTTTGTGCGGTTCTTTTTGCCGTCTTGGTTTTTGGCGGCAGACCTCTCGGGCCACGGCCGCTGGATCATAAGTAAAATAGGATAGAGGTTTTTACCCGGACAGGCGCCCCTCCCGCGGGAGAGACTTTGAACCACGGTCCCGGAGGCCGTGCGGGTACCCGCCAGGGCCCGGCTCAGCCCCCGCCGCTGGAAGCGGGGGCCGCCAGTCTGGCGACAGTCAAGTTCTTTTTTTTTTTTTTTCTTATCGCGCTCTGCGCACCGCTTCGGTGCTCCGGAGAGGGGGCGCGCGCCCGGGCCGCCCGGCCTCTGCGCGCCCGGGCTTGAGGGCGGGGAGGTGGGCTAGGCCTCCCCGCCCCGGGCGATTCGCTTTGGATCGGGCGGGCGATAATGATCCTTCCGCGGGTTCACCTCACGGAAACCTTATTCGACTTTTACTTCCTCTAGATAGTCAAGTTTGATCGTCTTCCCGGCGCTCCGCCCAGAGCCCCGCGAGGGCGGCCGGCGGGGCAGTCCGAGACCTCACTAAACCATCCAATCGGTAGTAGCGGCCGGGCGGTGTGTACAAAGGGCAGGGACTTAATCAGCGCGAGCTTATGACCCGCGCTTACTGGGAATTCCTCGTTGATGGGAAATAGTTTCAATCCCCAGTCCCGATCACGGCGGGGTTCAGCGGGTTACCCGCGCCTCTCGGCGCAGGGTAGACCTGCGCTGATCCGCCCATTAATGGCGCGCGTGCAGCCCGGACATCTAAGGGCATCACAGACCTGTTATTGCTCCATCTCGCGTGGCTGAGCGCCACTTGTCCCTCTAAGAAGTTTTTGCGCGCCGACCCAAGTGGCGCGCCACTATTTGCAAGCGAGTCGTTCGTTATCGGAATGAACCAGACAAATCGCTCCACCAACTAAACGGCCATGCACCACCACCCACAGAATCGAGAAAGAGCTATCAATCTGTCAATCCTTTCCGTGTCCGGGCGGGTGAGGTTTCCGTGTTGAGTCAAATTAAGCCGCAGGCTCCCTCCTGGTGGTGCCCTTCCGTCAATTCCTTTAAGTTTCAGCTTTGCAACCATACTCCCCGGAACCCAAAGACTCGTGGTTTCCATGCGCTGCCAGCGGGTCATGGGAATAACGCCGCGGATCGCGGGTCGGCATCGTTCTGGTCGGAACTCGACGGTATCTGATCGTCTTGAACCTCCGACTTTCGTTCTTGATTAATGAAAACATTCTTGGCAAATGCTTTCGCTTTCGTCCGTCTTGCGCCGGTCAAGAATTTCACCTCTAAGCGGCGCAATCTGAATGCCCCGGCCGTCCCTCTTAATCATGGCTCCGGGTTCCAGAAACCCACAAAATAGAACGAGTCCTATTCCATTATTCCTAGCTGCGGTATTCAGCGGCGGCGCTCGGCCTGCTTTGAACACTCTAATTTTTTCAAAGTAAGCGCTTTGGGCCTCGGACCGGACACCCAGCCAAGGGCATCCGGGCGCCTCGAGGCAGAGGACCTGGGGCGGGCGGTGGCTCGCCTCTCGGCGGACCGCCAGCCAGATCCGAGATCAACTACGAGCTTTTTAACTGCAGCAACTTTAATATACGCTATTGGAGCTGGAATTACGCGGCTGCTGGCACCAGACTTGCCCTCCAATGGGTCCTCGCCCATGTGTTTAAGATCGCTCATTCCAATTACAGGGCCTCGAAAGAGACCTGTATTGTTACCACAAATCACTACCTCTCCGAGTCGGAAATGGGTAATTTGCGCGCCTGCTGCCTTCCTTGGATGTGGTAGCCGTTTCTCAGGCTCCTCTCCGGAATCGAACCCTGATTCCCGTCACCCGTGGTCACCATGGTAGGCGCCTGATGTACCATCGAAAGTTGATAGGGCAGACACTCGAATGAATCGTCGCGCGCGCGGAGAGGCGGCGATCGGCCGAGGTTATCTAAGTCACCAAAGGTACCGGGTCGGGAGGGCGGATCCCCGGGGGCCGGATGGGTTTTGGATCTGATAAATGCCTGCGCGTCCTAGCCTCCGCCCCCGCGAGGCGGTCGGCCGGTCGGCGCTTCGTTTGCATGTATTAGCTCTGGAATTGCCACAGTTATCCAAGTACCGGGTGGGGCGATCAAAGGACCATAACTGATTTAATGAGCCATTCGCAGTTTCACTGTACCGGCCGTGTGCGCCAGACCTGCATGGCTTAATCTTTGAGACAAGCATATGTTACTGGCAGGATCAACCAGGTAACCCCTGTGGGTCGTAGGGACCAACGGCCGCGAGCGCGTTTTTGCCACCACGGGTCTCAGTCCGCCTGAGGAGGGCCTGGGCAGACCCGCTTGGACCCTCGGCTAAGACCGGCGCTCATAGGGGCGGCAGCGGCTCGAACCTTCCCCGGCGGGTCGCCGTTTCGGGGTGGGTGGCGCTGGGATCGCGGCGGCGGCTTCGGAAAAGTGTGTTTCACGCGGGGCGGGGTACCGCGCGCGGCGTCGCCGGGGCGCGTCGCGTTCTGCCCCTCCGCCCCGCGGTGGCGGACCTCTGCGCTCTGACCGGCCGTCTAGGCCTCCTCCGAAGGTTGGCGCCTTCCCTCGGGCTGAGGGGCCTGCTCGTAACGAGCGTCCAAATTGCCGGGCGCGGCGTGCTGTCAAAGCCCAAGCGTAAACCCATTGCGCGCCGTGCCCCTGCCAGCACTCCCGACCCATAGCGGCCAGCGGGGCTGGCGGGTGGGGTCTAGGCTAGAAGCGCGCTTCGCGCGCTCAATCGATCACGTTCCGGGCGAGGGCGCTCTCGCCGTCGAGCGTCCTCTCTCTCGGCGTCTGTGTCCGTGTTTCAGGTGAAGCGTTCGATAGCTCCCTCGCCCGGAGCTTCAGAAAGATTGCGTTCAAAACCTAAGTCGATATGGACTTAGTCGTTTTTCGACTTTTTTCGCTCAGAGACTAAGTCCACAAAAACACGCGTTCACGAAATCGTGTACCCATGTAAAAGTTGCTCCTGTGTGGCGGCCACCTCCAGGGTCGCGGGAAAATTTGAATCATGCCGGGAGGAGGCCTCTCGGTCGGCCTGACTCGGAGCCTCGGAGGTATGGAAGTCGGACCTTTCCCGAAGTTGGACTTAGTGCAATTTTGAAGCGAAAATCATCCAGGCGCTTCATCCGACCGATCGAGTCGGGTTAAGTCGCCTTCGGACGCTTTCCCACTCGACCCCCGCCGTCCTGGAGAAATTTTTTCGTTCAAAACCTAAGTCCAAACATCCAGGCGCTTCATCCGACCGATCGAGTCCGGGTTAAGTCGCCTTCTTCCCGGGCGCTTTCCCACTCGACCCCGCCGTCCTGGAGAAATTTTTTCGTTCAAAACCTAAGTCCAAACATCCAGGCGCTTCATCCGACCGATCGAGTCCGGGTTAAGTCGCCTTCGGGACGCTTTCCCACTCGACCCCGCCGTCCTGGAGAAATTTTTTCGTTCAAAACCTAAGTCCAAACATCCAGGCGCTTCATCCGACCGATCGAGTCCGGGTTAAGTCGCCTTCGGGCGCTTTCCCACTCGACCCCGCCGTCCTGGAGAAATTTTTTCGTTCAAAACCTAAGTCCAAACATCCAGGCGCTTCATCCGACCGATCGAGTCCGGGTTAAGTCGCCTTCGGACGCTTTCCCACTCGACCCCGCCGTCCTGGAGAAATTTTTTCGTTCAAAACCTAAGTCCAAACATCCAGGCGCTTCATCCGACCGATCGAGTCCGGGTTAAGTCGCCTTCGGACGCTTCCCACTCGACCCCGCCGTCCTGGAGAAATTTTTGCGTTCAAAACCTAAGTCCAAACATCCAGGCGCTTCATCCGACCGATCGAGTCCGGGTTAAGTCGCCTTCGGGCGCTTTCCCCACTCGACCCCCGCCGTCCTGGAGGAAATTTTTGCGTTCAAAACCTAAGTCCAAACATCCAGGCGCTTCATCCGACCGATCGAGTCCGGGTTAAGTCGCCTTCGGGCGCTTTCCCTCGACCCCCGCCGTCCTGGAGAAATTTTTTGCTTTCAAAACCTAAGTCCAGACATCCAGGCGCTTCATCCAGCGATCTCGGCGGGTTAAGTCGCGACTTCTCGGGCGCTTTCCCCTCGACCCGGTCTCCCTGGAGAAATTTTTTCGTTCAAAACCTAAGTCCAAACATCCAGGCGCATATTTCAGGCGATCTCGGCGGGTTAAGTGCGACTTCGGGCGCTTTCCCACTCGACCCCGCCACCCTGGAGAAATTTTTTTGCTTTCAAAACCTAAGTCCAAACATCCAGGCGCATATTTCAGGCGATCTCGGCGGGTTAAGTCGACTTCGGGCGCTTTCCCACTCGACCCCGCCACCCTGGAGAAATTTTTTGCTTTCAAAACCTAAGTCCAAACATCCAGGCGCATATTTCAGGCGATCTCGGCGGGTTAAGTCGACTTCGGGCGCTTTCCCTCGACCCCGCCACCCTGGAGATTTTTTTGCTTTCAAAACCTAAGTCCAAACATCCAGGCGCATATTTCAGCCGATCTCGGCGGGTTAAGTCGACTTCTCGGGCGCTTTCCCCTCGACCCCCTCCACCCTGGAGGTATTTTTAAGCGTTCAAAACCTAAGTCCAGACATCCAGGCGCATATTTCAGGCGATCTCGGCGGGTTAAGTCGACTTCCGGGCGCTTTCCACTCGACCCCGCCACCCTGGAGGATTTTTTTGCTTTCAAAACCTAAGTCCAAACATCCAGGCGCATATTTCAGGCGATCTCGGCGGGTTAAGTCGACTTCCCGGGCGCTTTCCCACTCGACCCCGCCACCCTGGAGATTTTTTTGCTTTCAAAACCTAAGTCCAGACATCCAGGCGCATATTTCAGCCCGATCTCGGCGGGTTAAGTGCGACTTCTCGGGCGCTTTCCACTCGACCCCCTCCACCCTGGAGGTATTTTTAAGCGTTCAAAACCTAAGTCCAGACATCCAGGCGCATATTTCAGGCGATCTCGGCGGGTTAAGTCGACTTCGGGCGCTTTCCCACTCGACCCCGCCACCCTGGAGGATTTTTTGCTTTCAAAACCTAAGTCCAAACATCCAGGCGCATATTTCAGCCGATCTCGGCGGGTTAAGTGCGACTTCTCGGGCGCTTTCCCTCGACCCCCTCCACCCTGGAGGATTTTTAAGCGTTCAAAACCTCGTCCAGACATCCAGGCGCTCGTTACAGCCGATCAAGGCGGGTTAAGGCGACTTCTCGGGACACACACATTCTGAACCCCGTGTCTGGATTTCAATTTTCCAAAGGGCCTGGGCTCACACATTAACCAACGCAGTAACACTTTAATGGGCATCGTTTTATTTCATTCTCGCCCTGGATGAATGTTTTACAAAAGGCCTGCGCTCACAGACTAACCCTACACACTAACACCTTATTGGGCATAATTTTTTTTTCTATAAAGGCCCTGGATGAATGTTTTCTATAAGGCCTGCGCTCACAGACTAACCCCATCACAATAACACTTATGTGGGCATGATTTTATTCTATAAAGGCCCTGGATGAATGTTTTCTATAAGGCCTGCGCTCACAGACTAACCCCATCACAATAACACTTATTTGGGCATGATTTTATTTAAAAAGGCCCTGGATGAATATTTTCTACAAAGGCCTGCGCTCACAGACTAACCCGACACAGTAGCGCCTTATTGGGCATGATTTTATTTAATAAAGGCCCTGGAGGAATGTTTTCTATAAGGCCTGCACTCACAGACTAACCCCATCACAATAACACTTATTTGGGCATGATTTTATTCTATAAAGGCCCTGGATGAATGTTTTCTATAAGGCCTGCGCTCACAGACTAACCCTATCACAATAACACTTATTTGGGCATGATTTTATTTAATAAAGGCCCTGGATGAATGTTTTCTATAAGGCCTGCGCTCACAGACTAACCCCATCACAATAACACTTATTTGGGCATGATATTATTTAATAAAGGCCCTGGATGAATGTTTTACAAAGGGCCTGCGCTCACAGACTAACCCTACACAGTAACACCTTATTGGGCATGATTTTATTTAATAGAGACCCTGGATGAATGTTTTCTATAAGGCCTGCGCTCACAGACTAACCCCATCACAATAACACTTATTTGGGCATGATTTTATTTAATAAAGGCCCTGGATGAATGTTTTCTATAAGGCCGCGCTCACAGAGACCTAACCTAACCTAACCTAACCTAACCTAACCTAGCCTAACCTAACCTAACCTAACCTAACCTAACCTAACCTAACCTAACCTAACCTAACCTAACCTAACCTAGCCTAACCTAACCTAACCTAACCTAGCCTAACCTAACCTAACCCAAGCCTAACCTAACCTAACCTAGCCTAACCTAACCTAACCTAACCTAACCTAACCTAACCTAACCTTATTGGGCATGATTTTTACTCTATAAAGGCCTGGGTGACAGTTTTACACAGGGCCTGGGGTCACAGACTAACCCCATCACAATAGCACTTATTTGGGCATGTTTTTATTTAATAAAGGCCCTGATTGAATGTTTTCTATAAGGCCTGCGCTCACAGACTAACCCGACACAGTGCGCTTCATTGGGCATGATTTTATTTAATAAAGGCCCTGGAACAATGTTTTCTATAAGGCCTGCGCTCACAGACTAACCCGACACAGTAACTCTTTGTTGGGCATGATTTTTACTTAATAAAGGCCCTGGAAAAATGTTTTCTATAAGGCCTGCGCTCACAGACTAACCCGACACAATGCGCTTTATTGGGCATGATTTTATTTAATAAAGGCCCTGGAAAAAATGTTTTCTATAAGGCCTGCGCTCACAGACTAACCCGACACAATGCGCTTCATTGGGCATGATTTTATTTAATAAAGGCCCTGGAACAATGTTTTCTATAAGGCCTGCGCTCACAGACTAACCCGACACAGTAACTCTTTGTTGGGCATGATTTTTCTTAATAAAGGCCCTGGAAAAATGTTTTCTATAAGGCCTGCGCTCACAGACTAACCCGACACAGTGCGCTTTGTGGGCATGATTTTATTTAATAAAGGCCCTGGAAAAAATGGTTTCTATAAGGCCTGCGCTCACAGACTAACCCGACACAGTGCGCTTCATTGGGCATGATTTTATTTAATAAAGGCCCTGGATGACAGTTTTCTTTAAGGCCTGCGCTCACAGACTAACCCGACACATTGCGCTTTGTGGGCATGATTGTATTTAATAAAGGCCCTGGATGAATGTTTTCTATAAGGCCTGCGCTCACAGACTAACCCG
Source organism: Puntigrus tetrazona (assembly GCF_018831695.1). Classification (NCBI taxonomy): domain Eukaryota; kingdom Metazoa; phylum Chordata; class Actinopteri; order Cypriniformes; family Cyprinidae; genus Puntigrus; species Puntigrus tetrazona. The sequence continues at coordinate 4,950,137 of NW_025047683.1, read as the reverse complement.
ACACAGTAACTCTTCATTGGGCATGATTTTATTTAATAAAGGCCCTCGATGAATGTTTTGTATAAGGCCTGCCCTCACAGACTAACCCGACACAGTAACTCTTTATTGGGCGTGATTTTATTTAATAAAGGCCCTGGAAAAATGTTTTCTATAAGGCCTGCGCTCACAGACTGACCCCGACACAGTAACTCTTTGTGGGCATGATTTTATTTAATAAAGGCCCTCGATGAATGTTTTCTATAAGGCCTGCGCTCACTGGCTAACCCCGTTACAATAACACTCTTATGGGCATGATTTTATTTAATTAAGGCCCTGGATGACAGTTTTCTTTAAGGCCTACCCTCACAGACTAACCCGACACAGTAACTCTTTATTGGGCGTGATTTTATTTAATAAAGGCCCTGGAAAAATGTTTTCTATAAGGCCTGCGCTCACAGACTAACCCGACACAGTGCGCTTTATTGGGCGTGATTTTATTTAATAAAGGCCCTCGATGAATGTTTTTCTATAAGGCCTGCGCTCACAGACTAACCCGACACAGTAACTCTTTATTGGGCGTGATTTTATTTAATAAAGGCCCTGGAAAAATGTTTTCTATAAGGCCTGCGCTCACAGACTGAGCCCGACACAGTAACTCTTTATTGGGCATGATTTTATTTAATAAAGGCCCTCGATGAATATTTTCTATAAGGCCTGCGCTCACTGGCTAACCCCGTTACAATAACACTCTTATGGGCATGATTTTATTTAATTAAGGCCCTGGATGACAGTTTTCTTTAAGGCCTACCCTCACAGACTAACCCGACACAGTAACTCTTTATTGGGCGTGATTTTATTTAATAAAGGCCCTGGAAAAATGTTTTCTATAAGGCCTGCGCTCACAGACTAACCCGACACAATGCGCTTTATTGGGCGTGATTTTATTTAATAAAGGCCCTGGAAAAATGTTTTCTATAAGCACTGCGCTCACTGGCTAACCCCGTTACAATAACACTCTTATGGGCATGATTTTATTTAATAAAGGCCCTGGATGACAGTTTTCTTTAAGGCCTGCGCTCACAGACTAACCCGACACAGTAACTCTTTGTTGGGCATGATTTTACTTAATAAAGGCCCTGGAAAAATGTTTTCTATAAGGCCTGCGCTCACAGACTAACCCGACACAGTATGCGCTTTGTGGGCATGATTTTATTTAATAAAGGCCCTGGAAAAAATGTTTTCTATAAGGCCTGCGCTCACAGACTAACCCGACACAGTGCGCTTTATTGGGCATGATTTTATTTAATAAAGGCCCTGGATAAATGTTTTCTTTAAGGCCTGCGCTCACAGACTAACCCCCGTTACAATAACACTCTTATGGGCATGATTTTATTTAATAAAGGCCCTGGATGACAGTTTTCTTTAAGGCCTGCCCTCACAGACTAACCCGACACAGTAACTCTTTATTGGGCGTGATTTTATTTAATAAAGGCCCTGGAAAAATGTTTTCTATAAGGCCTGCGCTCACAGACTAACCCGACCCATTAACTCTTTGTGGGCATGATTTTATTTAATAAAGGCCCTCGATGAATGTTTTCCATAAGGCCTGCGCTCACAGACTAACCCGTCACAATAACACAGATTTGGGTATGATTTTATTTATTAAAGGCCCTGGATGAATGTTTTCTACAAAGGCCTGCGCTCACAGACTCGCCCGTTAAAGCAGCGGCGCGCAGGGCACGAATTTCAGAGTTTTTAGAAAAAAAAAAAAAAAAAAAAAAAAAAAAAAAAATTAAAGTTGATGTAAAAGTTGCTCCTGGGTAAGCGGCCACCTCCGAGTCGCGGTGAAATTTGAATCGTGCCCGGGAAGAGGCCTCTCGGTCGGCCTGACTCGGAGCCTCGGAGGTATGGAAGTCGGACCTTTCCCGAAGTTGGACTTAGTGCAATTTTGAAAGCGAAAATCATCCAGCGCATATTTCAGCCGATCTCAGCGGGTTAAGTGCGACTTCTCGGGCGCTTTCCCCTCGACCCGGCCTCCCTGGAGAAATTTTTCGTTCAAAACCTAAGTCCAAACATCCAGGCGCATATTTCAGCCGATCTCAGCGGGTTAAGTCGACTTCTCGGGCGCTTTCCCACTCGACCCGGCCTCCCTGGAGAAATTTTTTCGTTCAAAACCTAAGTCCAAACATCCAGGCGCATATTTCAGCCGATCTCGGCGGGTTAAGTCGACTTCTCGGGCGCTTTCCCACTCGACCCGGCCTCCCTGGAGAATTTTTTCGTTCAAAACCTAAGTCCAAACATCCAGGCGCATATTTCAGCCGATCTCGGCGGGTTAAGTCGACTTCTCGGGCCTTTCCCACTCGACCCGGCCTCCCTGGAGAAATTTTTTCGTTCAAAACCTAAGTCCAAACATCCAGGCGCATTTCAGCCCGATCTCAGCGGGTTAAGTCGACTTCTCGGGCGCTTTCCCCTCGACCCGGCCTCCCTGGAGAAATTTTTTTCGTTCAAAACCTAAGTCCAAACATCCAGGCGCATATTTCAGCCGATCTCAGCGGGTTAAGTGCGACTTCTCGGGCGCTTTCCCACTCGACCCGGCCTCCCTGGAGAAATTTTTGCTTTCAAAACCTAAGTCCAGACATCCAGGCGCTTCATCAGCCGATCTCGGCGGGTTAAGTGCGACTTCTCGGGCGCTTTCCCACTCGACCCCCTCCACCCTGGAAATTTTTTGCGTTCAAAACCTAAGTCCAAACATCCAGGCGCATATTTCAGCCCGATCTCAGCCGGGTTAAGTCGACTTCTCGGGCGCTTTCCCACTCGACCCGGCCTCCCTGGAGAATTTTTTTCGTTCAAAACCTAAGTCCAAACATCCAGGCGCATATTTCATCCGATCTCAGTCCGGGTTAAGTCGACTTCTCGGGCGCTTTCCCACTCGACCCGGCCTCCCTGGAGAATTTTTCGTTCAAAACCTAAGTCCAGACATCCAGGCGCATATTTCAGGCGATCTCGGCGGGTTAAGTCGACTTCTCGGGCGCTTTCCCACTCGACCCCGCCTCCCTGGAGAAATTTTTTGCTTTCAAAACCTAAGTCCAAACATCCAGGCGCATATTTCAGGCGATCTCGGCGGGTTAAGTGCGACTTCCGGGCGCTTTCCACTCGACCCGGCCACCCTGGAGAATTTTTTTGCTTTCAAAACCTAAGTCCAAACATCCAGGCGCATATTTCAGCGATCTCAGCGGGTTAAGTGCGACTTCTCGGACGCTTTCCCACTCGACCCGGCCTCCCTGGAGAAATTTTTTGCTTTCAAAACCTAAGTCCAAACATCCAGGCGCATATTTCAGCCGATCTCGGCGGGTTAAGTGCGACTTCTCGGGCGCTTTCCACTCGACCCCCTCCACCCTGGGATTTATTTTTCAAAGCGTTCAAAACCTAAGTCCAAACATCCAGGCGCATATTTCAGCCCGATCTCGTCCGGGTTAAGTGCGACTTCTCGGGCGCTTTCCCTCGACCCCGCCACCCTGGAGAAATTTTTTTGCGTTCAAAACCTAAGTCCAAACATCCAGGCGCATATTTCAGCGATCGATCTCGCGGCGCGTTAAGCCCCACTTCACGGGCGCTTTCCCACTCGTTAAGCCCCCGCCACCCGGAGGTATTTTTAAGCGTTCAAAACCTAAGTCCAGACATCCAGGCGCATCTCGGCGATCTCGGCGCGTTAAGCCCCACTTCACGGGCGCTTTCCCCTCGACCCGCCGCCACGGGAGTATTTTTAAGCGTTCAAAACCTAAGTCCAAACATCCAGGCGCATCTCACGGCGATCTCGGCGCGTTAAGCCCCACTTCACGGGCGCTTTCCCACTCGACCCCGCCACGGAGTATTTTTAAGCGTTCAAAACCTAAGTCCAGACATCCAGGCGCATCTCACGGCGATCTCGGCGCGTTAAGCCCCACTTCACGGGCGCTTTCCCCTCGACCCCGCCACGGAGTATTTTTAAGCGTTCAAAACCTAAGTCCAAACATCCAGGCGCATCTCACGGCCCGATCTCGGCGCGTTAAGCCCACTTCACGCGGCGCGTTTCCCACTCGACCCCGCCACGGAGTATTTTTCCCCTCGAAGCGTTCAAAACCTAAGTCCAAACATCCAGGCGCATCTCACAGCCCGATCTCGGCGCGTTAAGCCCCACTTCGGCGCGGCGCGCTTCCCCTCGACCCCGCCACGGAGTATTTTTAAGCGTTCAAAACCTAAGTCCAAACATCCAGGCGCATCTCACAGCCCATCAAGGCGGGTTAAGCGCCACTTCTCGGACAGCGCACCTTCACGAACCCCGAGCTCATCTCAGCCTTACAGACATCAGGCCCTGCTCACGACCGATCCCGCCCGGCACACCTCGCCCTCTCGGGCATCACCTCCGAAAAGCCTCCCGTAGGGTTCTCCGAGGACCCACACCTGTTCTCCGTTCGTGCCCGGTACTCCCACTATTAAGCCGGGGTCACTATCTCAGCACAACCGCGCTCTCAAAGAACCGTGCCACTGGTACCCCCATGACTTAGGTTTTGGAGGTTTTTTTCTTCGGAGAGAGCCCGCCGGCTCCCCGTCCGACCAGTCAGCCCTCTCTCTCGGGCGGCCCTCTCCGCCGTTCCTCGGTTCCTCTCCGCCACTGGTACCCCCCATCGACTTAGGTTTTGGGAGGTTTTTCTTCGGAGAGGGGCTCGCGGCTCCCCGTCCGACCGAGTCAGCCCTCTCTCGGGGCGGCCCTCTCCGCCCGTTCCCTCGGTTCCTCTCCGCCACTGGTACCCCCCATCGACTTAGGTTTTGGAGGGTTTTTCTTCGGAGAGAGAGGCT
>NW_025047683.1:4922822-4942822 GCF_018831695.1 Puntigrus tetrazona | reverse complement strand
AGGACCGACTGGCCCATGTTCGCTGCTGTTCACGCGGAACCCTTCTCCGCCGGCCTTCAAAGCTCGTTTGAATATTTGCTACTACCACCAAGATCTGCACCGCGGCGGCTCCACCGGGCCGCGCCCTAGGCTTCAAGCGCCACGCGGCGGCCCCTCCTACTCGTCGGCGTATCTCTGTCTCGATACAGCGTGAGTCGTGCCGTCGGCGGCGGGTATGGGCCCGGCGCTCCAGCGCCATCCATTTTCAGGGCTAGTTGATTCGGCAGGTGAGTTATTTACACACTCCTTAAGCGGATTCCGACTTCCATGGCCACCGTCCTGCTGTCTATATCAACCAACACCTTTTCTGAGGGTCTGATGGCGTCGGCATCGGGCGCCTTAACCCGGCGTTCGGTTCATCCCGCAGCGCCAGTTCTGCTTACCAAAAGTGGCCCACTTGGCGTCTCGCATTCCACGCCCAGGCTCCAGGCCAGCGAGCCGGGCTTCTTACCCATTTAAAGTTTGAGAATAGGTTGAGATCGTTTGGCCCCAAGGCCTCTTGTCATTCGCTTTGCGGATAAAACTGCTTGTGCGGCGGCGCCAGCTATCCTGAGAAACCGGAGGAACCAGCTACTAGATGGTTCGATTAGTCTTTCGCCCCTATACCCAGGTCGGACGACCGATTTGCACGTCAGGACCGCTACGGGCCTCCACCAGAGTTTCCTCTGGCTTCGCCCTGCCCAGGCATAGTTCACCATCTTTCGGGTACCATCGCGCGCGCTCTAGCTCCACCTGCCCGGCGGTGCGGGCCAGACGGGCCGGTGGTGCGCCCCGCCGGGGCGGGGATCCCACCTGAGCCGCGGGCGCGCGGCCGCCACCTTCATTGCGCCGTGGGGCTCGAGAGACACCCTTTGGCTCGCGCGCGTTGGGCTCCTTGGTCCGTGTTTCAAGGCGGGTCGGGTGGGTGCCCGACCTCACGCGGACCTCGGCGCCACTTATGCGAGGCGGATCCCGCCCTGGCGGCGGCGGCGCGGTCGGGGCGGACTGAGGACAGTCGGTCCGGTCGGCGCTGCAGCGCCGGGGCGAGAGGCCCGTCCCTCCAGCGTCGGCAGGAGAAAGCGCGAGACACTTCCCGCGGCCCGGGAGTAGCGGCAAAGTCGGGCGTGGGGGCTCTGTAAAGCCGGCGGCCCCGGCTGAGGCCGCCTGCCACCTTCGCCCCGGCCCTTCCTGGCCAAACCGGGCGGTCGCGGCGCACGCCTCGGAAGAAGTGCACCCGGCGGCGGCGGCGTCGGACGGGCGGCGTTCCCGGTCAAGGGATCCGCGCACCGCGCCCGGGCGGCAGGCCCGCCGAGCTGAATCCTCCGGGCAGACCGTGCGGACCCCACCCGTTTACCTCTTAGCGGTTTCACGCCCTGTTGAACTCTCTCTTCAAAGTTCTTTTCAACTTTCCCTCCACGGTACTTATCGACTCTCGGTCGTGCGGTATTTGTATAGATGGAGTTTACCACCCGCTTTGGGCTGCATTCCCAAGCAACCCGACTCCGAGAAGAACCGCACCCGGCGGGAGGGCCTGCTACCGGCCTCACACCGTCCACGGGCTAAGCCTCCATCAGAAGGACTTGGGCCCCGACCCGCGCCGAGAAAGCGGTCTTCTGTCGCCACATGTCCCTCGCCGCCGTGGCGGGCGGGGATTCGCGCTGGGCTCTTCCCTCTTCGCTCGCCGCTACTGAGGGAATCCTTGTTAGTTTCTTTTCCTCCGCTTAGTAATATGCTTAAATTCAGCGGGTCGTCTCGTCTGATCTGAGGTCGTTGTCGGATATGGGTTAGGAGCGGCGCGCGCGCTGCTGCTGCTGCTGGGCTGGCCTGAACAGGTCTCGTTCGCGCGCCGGGCAGGCGCGCCGAGAAGCGAGGCGGGCGCGAACCTCCGTTACGCGCGGGCGTCCGAGGCGGAGGGCGGGAGTCCACGTCGGCGGGGCGCGGAGGTGAGACACCCACGGAAGCCGCCGAGAGGAGGGCGCCGCTCGGTCCCAGGCGCCTGGGGCGCCGACCTCCCCCTCGTGGGAGGAAGCCGGGGCGCTCGACTCCGCCGAGGAGGCGTGCCCGTGGCGGTCTGCACTTGGGAGGGCGGAGGAGGGGAAGCCCCCTGCGGCGCTCCAGCGCGCGGGACCGGAGGTCCCGATCGATGGAAAGCGACCCTCAGACAGGCGTGGCCCGGGGCGGACCGGGGCGCAAAGTGCGTTCGAAGTGTCGATGATCGATGTGTCCTGCAATTCACATTAGTTCTGCGCGGCTGGCTGCGTTCTTCATCGGCCTTACGAGCCGGTGATCCACGCTAAAGTCGTACTGCGTTTGAGTTTAGCGCCGGGGCGAGGCCGAACTGCACAGGCTTGTGTGGGTTCAAAAATACAAAGTCGTTCCCGGATGGCGCCCCGCGAGAGGACTTGAACCCACGGTCGAAGGCCTGCTGGGTACCCGCGGGGTTGGCAAAGCAAAGTCTTTCAGAGGCTCGCGGCCTCGGCCCCCACCCGTGCCAAGGGGTGGGGCGCTCATGATGGAGTTGCTCAAGCCTCCGCGCGAGGTGCGTCAAGCCTCCCAGAGGCAGCGTTCCCTTCTCGCGGATCCCTCTCTCGCCCGTCTTAGGTTTTTGTGCGGTTCTTTTGCCGTCTTGGATGTTTTGGCGGCAGACCTCTCGGGCCACGGCCGCTGGAACATAGAGTAAAATAGGATAGAGTTTTTTTACCCCCGATGGCGCCCCTCCTTCGCGGGAGGAGACTTTGAACCCACGGTCCCGGAGGCCGTGCGGGTACCCGCCAGGGCCCGGCTCGGCCCCGCGCTGGAAAGCAGGGGCCCGCCCGAGTCTGGCGACAGTCAAGTTCTCTCGGATCTCTCTCTCTCTCTCTCGCCTTAGGTTTTGTGCGGTTCTTTTTGCCGTTTTTGGTTTTTGCGCGGCAGACCTCTCGGGCCACGGCCGCTGGATCATAAGTAAAATAGGATGAGAGTTTTTTTACCCCGGACCAGGCGCTCCTCCTTCGCGGGGAGAGACTTTGAACCCACGGTCCCGGAGGCCGTGCGGGTACCCGCCAGGGCCCCGGCTCAGCCCCCCGCCGCTGGAAAGCAGGGGCCGCCGAAGTCTGGCGACAGTCAAGTTCTCTCGGATCTCTCTCTCTCTCCGCCTCCGCCTTAGGTTTTTGTGCGGTTCTTTTTTTGCCGTTTTGGGTTTTTGGCGGCAGACCTCTCGGAGACCCACGGCCGCTGGATCATAAGTAAAATAGGATGAGGTTTTTACCCGGACAGGCGCCCCTCCTTCGCGGGAGAGACTTTGAACCACGGTCCCGGAGGCCGTGCGGGTACCCGCCAGGGCCCGGCTCGGCCCCCGCGCGCTGGAAAGCAGGGGCCCGCCGAGTCTGGCGACAGTCATGGCGCTCGCGGTAGGTTGCTCAAGCCTCCGCGGGAGGTGCGTCAAGCCTCCCAGAGAGCGGCGTTCCCTTCTCGCGGATCTCTCTCTCCGCCGTCTTAGGGTTTTTGTGCGGTTCTTTTTGCCGTCTTGGGTTTTTGGCGGCAGACCTCTCGGGCCACGGCCGCTGGATCATAGAGTAAAATAGGATGAGGTTTTTACCCGGGGTGGCGCCCCTCCTTCGCGGGAGAGACTTTGAACCACGGTCCCGGAGGCCGTGCGGGTACCCGCCAGGGCCCGGCTCAGCCCCCGCGCTGGAAGCGGGGGCGCCGAAGTCTGGCGACAGTCAAGTTCCTTTTTTTTTTTTTTTCTTATCGCGCTCTGCGCTTTTCGCTTCGGTGCTCCGGAGAGGCGCGCCCGGGCCGCCGGCCTCTGCGCGCACCCGGGCTTGAGGCAGGGGGAGGTGGGCTAGGCCTCCCCGCCCGGGCGGTTCGCTTTGGATCGGGCGGGCGATAATGATCCTTCCGCGGGTTCACCTCGGAAACCTTATTCACGACTTTTACTTCCTCTAGATAGTCAAGTTTGATCGTCTTCCCGGCGCTCATGGAGGCCAGCGAGGGGCCCGGCGGGGCAGTCCGAGACCTCACTAAACCATCCAATCGGTAGTAGCGGCCGGGCGGTGTGTACAAAGGGCAGGGACTTAATCAGCGCGAGCTTATGACCCGCGCTTGCACAGGAATTCCTCGTTGATGGGAAATAGTTTCAATCCCCAGTCCCGATCACGGCGGGGTTCAGCGGGTTACCCGCGCCTCTCTCGGCGCCAGGGTAGACCTGCGCTGATCCGCCCATAATGGCGCGCGTGCAGCCCGGACATCTAAGGGCATCACAGACCTGTTATTGCTCCATCTCGCGTGGCTGAAGCGCCACTTGTCCCTCTAAAAGTTTTTGGCGCCGGCCAAGTGTAGCGCGCCACTATTTGTAAGCGAGTCTCGTTCGTTATCGGAATGAACCAGACAAATCGCTCCACCAACTAAAACGGCCATGCACCACCACCCACAGAATCGAGAAAGAGCTATCAATCTGTCAATCCTTTCCGTGTCCGGGCGGGTGAGGTTCCCGTGTTGAGTCAAATTAAGCCGCAGGCTCCACTCCTGGTGGTGCCCTTCCGTCAATTCCTTTAAGTTTCAGCTTTGCAACCATACTCCCCGGAACCCAAAGACTCGCGTGGTTTCCCCTTGCGCTGCCAGCCAGGTCATGGGAATAACGCCGCGGATCGCGGGTCGGCGCCGTTCTGGTCGGAACTACGGCGGTATCTGATCGTCTTGAACCTCCGACTTTCGTTCTTGATTAATGAAAACATTCTTGGCAAATGCTTTTTCGCTTCCCGTCCGTCTTGCGCGGTCAGAATTTCACCTCTAAGCGGCGCCAATCCAGAATGCCCCGGCCGTCCCTCTTAATCATGGCTCCGGGTTCAGAAACCCACAAAATAGAACCGAGTCCTATTCCATTATTCCTAGCTGCGGTATTCAGCGGCGGCGCTCGGCCTGCTTTGAACACTCTAATTTTTTCAAAGTAAGCGCTTTGGGCCTCGGACCGGACACCCAGCCAAGGGCATCCGGGCGCCTCGAGGCAGGGACCTGGGGCGGGCGGTGGCTCGCCTCTCGCGGACCGCCAGCCAGATCCGAGATCAACTCACGAGCTTTTAACTGCAGCAACTTTGTGCCTCGCTGTGGGGCTGGAATTACGCGGCTGCTGGCACCAGACTTGCCCTCAATGGGTCCTCGCCCATGTGTTTAAGATCGCTCATTCCAATTACAGGGCCTCGAAAGACCTGTATTATTGACCACCAAATCACTACCTCTCCGAGTCGGAAATGGGTAATTTGCGCGCCTGCTGCCTTCCTTGGATGTGGTAGCCGTTTCTCAGGCTCCCTCTCGGAATCGAACCCTGATTCCCGTCACCCGTGGTCACCATGGTAGGCGCCTGATGTACCATCGAAAGTTGATAGGGCAGACACTCAGATAGATAAATGCGCGCCGCGCGAGAAGGCGGCGATCGGCCGAGGTTATCTAGAGTCACCAAAGTACCGGGTCCGGGGGGCGGATCCCCGGGGGCCGGATGGGTTTTGGATCTGATAAATGCACGCGTCCTAGCCTCCCGCCCCGCGAGGCGGTCGGCCGGTCGGCGCTTCGTTTGCATGTATTAGCTCTGGAATTGCCACAGTTATCCAAGTACCGGGTGGGGCGATCAAAGGACCATAACTGATTTAATGAGCCATTCGCAGTTTCACTGTACCGGCCGTGTGCGCCAGACCTGCATGGCTTAATCTTTGAGACAAGCATATGTTACTGGCAGGATCAACCAGGTAACCCCTGTGGGTCGTAAAAGGACCAACCGGCCGCGAAGCGCGTTTTTGCCTACACCACGGGTCTCAGTCCGCCTGAGGAGGGCCTGGGCAGACCCGCTTGGACCCTCGGCTGAGACCGGCGCTCATAGGCGCGGCAGCGGCTCGAACCTTCCCGGCGGCGAAGTCGCCGTTTCGGGGTGGGTGGCGCTGGGATCGCGGCGGCGCTCGGAAAAGTGTGTTTCACGGGGGCGGGGTACCCGCGCGGCGCGTCGCCGGGGCGCGTCGCGTTCTGCCCCTCCACGCCCGCCCGGTGGCGGACCTCTGCGCTCTGACGGCCGTCTAGGCCTCCTCCGAAGGTTGGCGCCTTCCCTCGGGCTGAGGGCCTGCTCGTAACGAGCGTCCAAATTGCCGGGCGCGGCGTGCTGTCAAAGCCCAAGCGTAAACCCATTGCACGCCGTGCCCCTGCCAGCACTCCCGACCCATAGCGGCCAGCGGGGCTGGCGGGTGGGATCTAGGCTAGAAGCGCTTTCGCTCAATCGATCACGTTTCGGGCGAGGGCGCGCTCGCCGTCGAGCGTCCTCTCTCTCGGCGTCTGTGTCCGTGTTTCAGGTGAAGCGTTGAAGCGATAGCTCCCTCGCCCGGAGCTTCAGAAAGATTGCGTTCAAAACCTAAGTCGATATGGACTTAGTCGTTTTCGACTTTTTTCGCTCAGAGACTAAGTCCACAAAAACACGCGTTCACGAAATCGTGTACCCATGTAAAAGTTGCTCCTGTGTAGCGGCCACCTCCAGGGTCGCGGGAAAATTTGAATCATGCCGGGAGGAGGCCTCTCGGTCGGCCTGACTCGGAGCCTCGGAGGTATGGAAGTCGGACCTTTCCCGAAGTTGGACTTAGTGCAATTTTGAAGCGAAAATCATCCAGGCGCTTCATCCGACCGATCGAGTCCGGGTTAAGTCGCCTTCGGGCGCTTTCCCCTCTCGACCCCCCGCCGTCCTGGAGAAATTTTTTCGTTCAAAACCTAAGTCCAAACATCCAGGCGCTTCATCCGACCGATCGAGTCCGGGTTAAGTCGCCTTCGGACGCTTTCCACTCGACCCCGCCGTCCTGGAGAAATTTTTTCGTTCAAAACCTAAGTCAAACATCCAGGCGCTTCATCCGACCGATCGAGTCCGGGTTAAGTCGCCTTCGGGGCGCTTTCCCACTCGACCCCGCCGTCCTGGAGAAATTTTTTCGTTCAAAACCTAAGTCCAAACATCCAGGCGCTTCATCCGACCGATCGAGTCCGGGTTAAGTCGCCTTCGGGCGCTTTCCCCTCGACCCCCGCCGTCCTGGGAGAAATTTTTTCGTTCAAAACCTAAGTCCAAACATCCAGGCGCTTCATCCGACCCGATCGAGTCCGGGTTAAGTCGCCTTCGGGCGCTTTCCCCTCGACCCCCCGCCGTCCTGGAGAAATTTTTTCGTTCAAAACCTAAGTCCAAACATCCAGGCGCTTCATCCGACCGATCGAGTCCGGGTTAAGTCGCCTTCGGGCGCTTTCCACTCGACCCCGCCGTCCTGGAGAAATTTTTGCGTTCAAAACCTAAGTCCAAACATCCAGGCGCTTCATCCGACCGATCGAGTCCGGGTTAAGTCGCCTTCGGGCGCTTTCCACTCGACCCCGCCGTCCTGGAGAAATTTTTTTTTTGCGTTCAAAACCTAAGTCCAAACATCCAGGCGCTTCATCCGACCGATCGAGTCCGGGTTAAGTCGCCTTCCGGGCGCTTTCCCACTCGACCCCGCGCCGTCCTGGAGAAATTTTTTGCTTTCAAAACCTAAGTCCAGACATCCAGGCGCTTCATCCAGCCGATCTCGGCGGGTTAAGTCGACTTCTCGGGCGCTTTCCCCTCGACCCGGTCTCCCTGGAGAAATTTTTTCGTTCAAAACCTAAGTCCAAACATCCAGGCGCATATTTCAGGCGATCTCGGCGGGTTAAGTCGACTTCGGGCGCTTTCCCTCGACCCCGCCACCCTGGAGAAATTTTTTGCTTTCAAAACCTAAGTCCAAACATCCAGGCGCATATTTCAGGCGATCTCGGCGGGTTAAGTCGACTTCGGGCGCTTTCCCACTCGACCCCGCCACCCTGGAGAAATTTTTTGCTTTCAAAACCTAAGTCCAAACATCCAGGCGCATATTTCAGGCGATCTCGGCGGGTTAAGTCGACTTCCCGGGCGCTTTCCCACTCGACCCCCGCCACCCTGGAGGATTTTTTTGCTTTCAAAACCTAAGTCCAAACATCCAGGCGCATATTTCAGCCGATCTCGGCGGGTTAAAGCGACTTCGGGCGCTTTCCCTCGACCCCCTCCACCCTGGAGGTATTTTTAAGCGTTCAAAACCTAAGTCCAGACATCCAGGCGCATATTTCAGGCGATCTCGGGCGGGTTAAGTGCGACTTCGGGCGCTTTCCCACTCGACCCCGCCACCCTGGAGGATTTTTTTGCTTTCAAAACCTAAGTCCAAACATCCAGCGCATATTTCAGGCGATCTCGGCGGGTTAAGTCGACGACTTCCCGGGCGCTTTCCCACTCGACCCCGCCACCCTGGAGGATTTTTGCTTTCAAAACCTAAGTCCAGACATCCAGGCGCATATTTCAGCCGATCTCGGCGGGTTAAATCGACTTCTCGGGCGCTTTCCCCCTCGACCCCCTCCACCCTGGAGGTATTTTTAAGCGTTCAAAACCTAAGTCCAGACATCCAGGCGCATATTTCAGGCGATCTCGGCGGGTTAAGTGCGACTTCCCGGGCGCTTTCCCACTCGACCCCGCCACCCTGGAGGATTTTTTTGCTTTCAAAACCTAAGTCCAAACATCCAGGCGCATATTTCAGCCGATCTCGGCGGGTTAAGTCGCGACTTCTCGGGCGCGCTTTCCACTCGACCCCCTCCACCCTGGAGATTTTTAAGCGTTCAAAACCTCGTCCAGACATCCAGGCGCTCGTTACAGCCGATCAAGGCGGGTTAAGGCGACTTCTCGGACACACACATTTACGAACCCCGTGTCTGGATTTCAATTTTCCAAAGGGCCTGGGCTCACATTAACTAGCGCGCAGTAACACTTTAATGGGCATCGTTTTATTTCATTCTCGCCCTGGATGAATGTTTTACAAAGGGCCTGCGCTCACAGACTAACCCTACACACTAACACCTTATTGGGCATAATTTTTTTCTATAAAGGCCCTGGATGAATGTTTTCTATAAGGCCTGCGCTCACAGACTAACCCCATCACAATAACACTTATGTGGGCATGATTTTATTCTATAAAGGCCCTGGATGAATGTTTTCTATAAGGCCTGCGCTCACAGACTAACCCCATCACAATAACACTTATTTGGGCATGATTTTATTTAAAAAGGCCCTGGATGAATATTTTCTACAAAGGCCTGCGCTCACAGACTAACCCGACACAGTAGCGCCTTATTGGGCATGATTTTATTTAATAAAGGCCCTGGAGGAATGTTTTCTATAAGGCCTGCACTCACAGACTAACCCCATCACAATAACACTTATTTGGGCATGATTTTATTCTATAAAGGCCCTGGATGAATGTTTTCTATAAGGCCTGCGCTCACAGACTAACCCTATCACAATAACACTTATTTGGGCATGATTTTATTTAATAAAGGCCCTGGATGAATGTTTTCTATAAGGCCTGCGCTCACAGACTAACCCCATCACAATAACACTTATTTGGGCATGATATTATTTAATAAAGGCCCTGGATGAATGTTTTACAAAGGGCCTGCGCTCACAGACTAACCCTACACAGTAACACCTTATTGGGCATGATTTTATTTAATAGAGACCCTGGATGAATGTTTTCTATAAGGCCTGCGCTCACAGACTAACCCCATCACAATAACACTTATTTGGGCATGATTTTATTTAATAAAGGCCTGGATGAATGTTTTCTATAAGGCCCGCGCTCACAGACTAACCTAACCTAACCTAACCTAACCTAACTAACTAACCTAGCCTAAGCCTAACTAACCTAACCTAACCTAACCTACCTAACTAACCTAACCTAACCTAACCTAACCTAACCTAACCTAACCTAACCTAACCTAACCTAACCCTAGCCTAAGCCTAACCTAACCCTAAGCCTAACCTAACCTAACCTAGCCTAGCCTAACCTAACCTAACCTAACCTAACCTAACCTAACCTAACCTTGTGGGCATGATTTTTACTCTATAAAGGCCTGGGTGACAGTTTTACACAGGGCCTGGGGTCACAGACTAACCCCATCACAATAGCACTTATTTGGGCATGTTTTTATTTAATAAAGGCCCTGATTGAATGTTTTCTATAAGGCCTGCGCTCACAGACTAACCCGACACAATGCGCTTCATTGGGCATGATTTTATTTAATAAAGCCCTGGAACAATGTTTTCTATAAGGCCTGCGCTCACAGACTAACCCGACACAGTAACTCTTTGTTGGGCATGATTTTTACTTAATAAAGGCCCTGGAAAAATGTTTTTCCTATAAGGCCTGCGCTCACAGACTAACCCGACACAGTGCGCTTTGTGGGCATGATTTTATTTAATAAAGGCCCTGGAAAAAATGTTTTCTATAAGGCCTGCGCTCACAGACTAACCCGACACAGTGCGCTTCATTGGGCATGATTTTATTTAATAAAGGCCCTGGAACAATGTTTTCTATAAGGCCTGCGCTCACAGACTAACCCGACACAGTAACTCTTTGTTG
Organism: Puntigrus tetrazona; assembly: GCF_018831695.1. NCBI lineage: Eukaryota > Metazoa > Chordata > Actinopteri > Cypriniformes > Cyprinidae > Puntigrus > Puntigrus tetrazona. The sequence goes on along the minus strand of NW_025047683.1, from coordinate 4,932,362 downwards.
GGCATGATTTTTACTTAATAAAGGCCCTGGAAAAATGTTTTCTATAAGGCCTGCGCTCACAGACTAACCCGACACAATGCGCTTTATTGGGCATGATTTTATTTAATAAAGGCCCTGGAAAAAATGGTTTCTATAAGGCCTGCGCTCACAGACTAACCCGACACAGTAGCGCTTCATTGGGCATGATTTTTATTTAATAAAGGCCCTGGATGACAGTTTTCTTTAAGGCCTGCGCTCACAGACTAACCCGACACATTGCGCTTTATTGGGCATGATTGTATTTAATAAAGGCCCTGGATGAATGTTTTCTATAAGGCCTGCGCTCACAGACTAACCCGACACAGTAACTCTTCATTGGGCATGATTTTATTTAATAAAGGCCCTCGATGAATGTTTTGTATAAGGCCTGCCCTCACAGACTAACCCGACACAGTAACTCTTTATTGGGCGTGATTTTTTATTTAATAAAGGCCCTGGAAAAATGTTTTCTATAAGGCCTGCGCGCTCACAGACTGACCCCGACACAGTAACTCTTTATTGGGCATGATTTTATTTAATAAAGGCCCTCGATGAATGTTTTCTATAAGGCCTGCGCTCACTGGCTAACCCCGTTACAATAACACTCTTATGGGCATGATTTTATTTAATTAAGGCCCTGGATGACAGTTTTCTTTAAGGCCTACCCTCACAGACTAACCCGACACAGTAACTCTTTATTGGGCGTGATTTTATTTAATAAAGGCCCTGGAAAAATGTTTTCTATAAGGCCTGCGCTCACAGACTAACCCGACACAATGCGCTTTGTGGGCGTGATTTTATTTAATAAAGGCCCTCGATGAATGTTTTTCTATAAGGCCTGCGCTCACAGACTAACCCGACACAGTAACTCTTTATTGGGCGTGATTTTATTTAATAAAGGCCCTGGAAAAATGTTTTCTATAAGGCCTGCGCTCACAGACTGACCCCGACACAGTAACTCTTTGTGGGCATGATTTTATTTAATAAAGGCCCTCGATGAATATTTTCTATAAGGCCTGCGCTCACTGGCTAACCCCGTTACAATAACACTCTTATGGGCATGATTTTATTTAATTAAGGCCCTGGATGACAGTTTTCTTTAAGGCCTACCCTCACAGACTAACCCGACACAGTAACTCTTTATTGGGCGTGATTTTATTTAATAAAGGCCCTGGAAAAATGTTTTTCTATAAGGCCTGCGCTCACAGACTAACCCGACACAGTGCGCTTTATTGGGCGTGATTTTATTTAATAAAGGCCCTGGAAAAATGTTTTCTATAAGCACTGCGCTCACTGACTAACCCCGTTACAATAACACTCTTATGGGCATGATTTTATTTAATAAAGGCCCTGGATGACAGTTTTCTTTAAGGCCTGCGCTCACAGACTAACCCGACACAGTAACTCTTTGTTGGGCATGATTTTACTTAATAAAGGCCCTGGAAAAATGTTTTCTATAAGGCCTGCGCTCACAGACTAACCCGACACAGTAATGCGCTTTATTGGGCATGATTTTATTTAATAAAGGCCCTGGAAAAATGTTTTTCTATAAGGCCTGCGCTCACAGACTAACCCGACACAGTATGCGCTTTATTGGGCATGATTTTATTTAATAAAGGCCCTGGATAAATGTTTTCTTTAAGGCCTGCGCTCACAGACTAACCCCCGTTACAATAACACTCTTATGGGCATGATTTTATTTAATAAAGGCCCTGGATGACAGTTTTCTTTAAGGCCTGCCCTCACAGACTAACCCGACACAGTAACTCTTTGTTGGGCGTGATTTTATTTAATAAAGGCCCTGGAAAAATGTTTTTCTATAAGGCCTGCGCTCACAGACTAACCCGACCCATTAACTCTTTATTGGGCATGATTTTTATTTAATAAAGGCCCTCGATGAATGTTTTCCATAAGGCCTGCGCTCACAGACTAACCCGTCACAATAACACAGATTTGGGTATGATTTTATTTATTAAAGGCCCTGGATGAATGTTTTCTACAAAGGCCTGCGCTCACAGACTCGCCCGTTAAAGCAGCGCGCGCGCAGGCACGAATTTCAGAGTTTTTAGAAAAAAAAAAAAAAAAAAAAAAAAAAAAATTAAAGTTGATGTAAAAGTTGCTCCTGGGTAAGCGGCCACCTCCGGGGTCGCGGTGAAATTTGAATCGTGCCCGGGAAGAGGCCTCTCGGTCGGCCTGACTCGGAGCCTCGGAGGTATGGAAGTCGGACCTTTCCCGAAGTTGGACTTAGTGCAATTTTGAAGCGAAAATCATCAGCGCATATTTCCAGCGATCTCAGCGGGTTAAGTGCGACTTCTCGGGCGCTTTCCCCTCGACCCGGCCTCCCTGGAGAAATTTTTCGTTCAAAACCTAAGTCCAAACATCCAGGCGCATATTTCAGCCGATCTCAGCGGGTTAAGTCGACTTCTCGGGCGCTTTCCACTCGACCCGGCCTCCCTGGAGATTTTTTTTTTTCGTTCAAAACCTAAGTCCAAACATCCAGGCGCATATTTCAGCCGATCGATCGGCGGGTTAAGTGCGACTTCTCGGGCGCTTTCCCACTCGACCCGGCCTCCCTGGAGAAATTTTTTTCGTTCAAAACCTAAGTCCAAACATCCAGGCGCATATTTCCAGCCGATCTCGGCGGGTTAAGTCGACTTCTCGGGACTTCGGGCTTTCCCACTCGACCCCGCCGTCCTGGAGGAATTTTTTCGTTCAAAACCTAAGTCCAAACATCCAGGCGCTTCATCCGACCGATCGAGTCCGGGTTAAGTCGCCTTTCGGGCGCTTTCCCCTCGACCCCGCCGTCCTGGAGAAATTTTTCGTTCAAAACCTAAGTCCAAACATCCAGGCGCTTCATCCGACCGATCGAGTCCGGGTTAAGTCGCCTTCTTCGGGCGCTTTTCCACTCGACCCCCGCCGTCCTGGAGAAATTTTTGCGTTCAAAACCTAAGTCCAAACATCCAGGCGCTTCATCCGACCCGATCGAGTCCGGGTTAAGTCGCTTTCGGACGCTTTCCCACTCGACCCCGCCGTCCTGGAGAAATTTTTTGCGTTCAAAACCTAAGTCCAAACATCCAGGCGCTTCATCCGACCCGATCGAGTCCGGGTTAAGTCGCCTTCGGGCGCTTTCCCACTCGACCCCGCCGTCCTGGAGAAATTTTTGCGTTCAAAACCTAAGTCCAAACATCCAGGCGCTTCATCCGACCCGATCGAGTCCGGGTTAAGTCGCCTTCGGGCGCTTTCCCCTCGACCCCGCCGTCCTGGAGAAATTTTTGCTTTCAAAACCTAAGTCCAGACATCCAGGCGCTTCATCCAGCGATCTCGGCGGGTTAAGTGCGACTTCTCGGGCGCTTTCCCACTCGACCCGGTCTCCCTGGAGAAATTTTTTCGTTCAAAACCTAAGTCCAAACATCCAGGCGCATATTTCAGGCGATCTCGGCGGGTTAAGTCGACTTCGGGCGCTTTCCCCTCGACCCCGCCACCCTGGAGAAATTTTTTTGCTTTCAAAACCTAAGTCCAAACATCCAGGCGCATATTTCAGCGATCTCGGCGGGTTAAGTCGACTTTCGGGCGCTTTCCCACTCGACCCCGCCACCCTGGAGAAATTTTTTGCTTTCAAAACCTAAGTCCAAACATCCAGGCGCATATTTCAGGCGATCTCGGCGGGTTAAGTCGACGACTTCGGGCGCTTTCCCACTCGACCCCGCCACCCTGGAGATTTTTTTGCTTTCAAAACCTAAGTCCAAACATCCAGGCGCATATTTCAGCCGATCTCGGCGGGTTAAAGTGCGACTTCTCGGGCGCTTTCCACTCGACCCCCTCCACCCTGGAGGTATTTTTAAGCGTTCAAAACCTAAGTCCAGACATCCAGGCGCATATTTCAGGCGATCTCGGCGGGTTAAGTGCGACTTCGGGCGCTTTCCACTCGACCCCGCCACCCTGGAGATTTTTTTGCTTTCAAAACCTAAGTCCAAACATCCAGGCGCATATTTCAGGCGATCTCGGCGGGTTAAGTCGACTTCGGGCGCTTTCCCCCTCGACCCCCGCCACCCTGGAGATTTTTTTGCTTTCAAAACCTAAGTCCAGACATCCAGGCGCATATTTCAGCCCGATCTCGGCGGGTTAAGTGCGACTTCTCGGGCGCTTTCCCCTCGACCCCCTCCACCCTGGAGTATTTTTAAGCGTTCAAAACCTAAGTCCAGACATCCAGGCGCATATTTCAGGCGATCTCGGCCCGGGTTAAGTCGACTTCCCGGGCGCTTTCCCTCGACCCCGCCACCCTGGAGGATTTTTTTGCTTTCAAAACCTAAGTCCAAACATCCAGGCGCATATTTCAGCCGATCTCGGCGGGTTAAGTCGACTTCTCGGGCGCTTTCCCTCGACCCCCTCCACCCTGGAGGATTTTTAAGCGTTCAAAACCTCGTCCAGACATCCAGGCGCTCGTTACAGCCGATCAAGGCGGGTTAAAGCGACTTCTCGGTTTACACATTCCCACGAACCCCGTGTCTGGATTTCAATTTTCCAAAGGGCCTGGGCTCACACATTAACCCATCGCGCAGTAACACTTTAATGGGCATCGTTTTATTTCATTCTCGCCCTGGATGAATGTTTTACAAAGGAGCCTGCGCTCACAGACTAACCCTACACACTAACACCTTATTGGGCATCGCCTTTTTTTTTCTATAAAGGCCCTGGATGAATGTTTTCTATAAGGCCTGCGCTCACAGACTAACCCCATCACAATAACACTTATGTGGGCATGATTTTATTCTATAAAGGCCCTGGATGAATGTTTTCTATAAGGCCTGCGCTCACAGACTAACCCCATCACAATAACACTTATTTGGGCATGATTTTATTTAAAAGGCCCTGGATGAATATTTTCTACAAAGGCCTGCGCTCACAGACTAACCCGACACAGTAGCGCCTTATTGGGCATGATTTTATTTAATAAAGGCCCTGGAGGAATGTTTTCTATAAGGCCTGCACTCACAGACTAACCCCATCACAATAACACTTATTATTTGGGCATGATTTTATTCTATAAAGGCCCTGGATGAATGTTTTCTATAAGGCCTGCGCTCACAGACTAACCCTATCACAATAACACTTATTTGGGCATGATTTTATTTAATAAAGGCCCTGGATGAATGTTTTCTATAAGGCCTGCGCTCACAGACTAACCCCATCACAATAACACTTATTTGGGCATGATATTATTTAATAAAGGCCCTGGATGAATATGTTTTACAAAGGGCCTGCGCTCACAGACTAACCCTACACAGTAACACCTTATTGGGCATGATTTTTATTTAATAGAGACCCTGGATGAATGTTTTCTATAAGGCCTGCGCTCACAGACTAACCCCATCACAATAACACTTATTTGGGCATGATTTTTATTTAATAAAGGCCCTGGATGAATGTTTTCTATAACCCCGCGCAGACAACTAACCTAACCTAACCTAACCTAACCTAACCTACCTAACCTAACCTAACTTCCTAACCTAACCTAACCTAACCTAACCTAACCTAACCTAACCTAAGCCTACCTAACCTAACCTAACCCTAGCCCTAACCTAGGAGATTTTTTGGCCAAACCTAACCTAACCTAACCTAGCCTAACCTAACCTAACCTAACCTAACCTAACCTAACCTAACCTAACCTTATTGGGCATGATTTTTACTCTATAAAGGCCCTGGGTGACAGTTTTACACAGGGCCTGGGTCACAGACTAACCCCATCACAATAGCACTTATTTGGGCATGTTTTTATTTAATAAAGGCCTGATTGAATATTTTCTATAAGGCCTGCGCTCACAGACTAACCCGACACAGTAACGCTTCATTGGGCATGATTTTATTTAATAAAGGCCCTGGAACAATGTTTTCTATAAGGCCTGCGCTCACAGACTAACCCGACACAGTAACTCTTTGTTGGGCATGATTTTACTTAATAAAGGCCCTGGAAAAATGTTTTCTATAAGGCCTGCGCTCACAGACTAACCCGACACAGTAAGGCGCTTATTGGGCATGATTTTATTTAATAAAGGCCCTGGAAAAAATGTTTTCTATAAGGCCTGCGCTCACAGACTAACCCGACACAATGCGCTTCATTGGGCATGATTTTATTTAATAAAGGCCCTGGAACAATGTTTTCTATAAGGCCTGCGCTCACAGACTAACCCGACACAGTAACTCTTTGTTGGGCATGATTTTCTTAATAAAGGCCCTGGAAAAATGTTTTCTATAAGGCCTGCGCTCACAGACTAACCCGACACAGTGCGCTTTATTGGGCATGATTTTATTTAATAAAGGCCCTGGAAAAAATGGTTTCTATAAGGCCTGCGCTCACAGACTAACCCGACACAGTAGCGCTTCATTGGGCATGATTTTATTTAATAAAGGCCCTGGATGACAGTTTTCTTTAAGGCCTGCGCTCACAGACTAACCCGACACATTAACGCTTTATTGGGCATGATTGTATTTAATAAAGGCCCTGGATGAATGTTTTCTATAAGGCCTGCGCTCACAGACTAACCCGACACAGTAACTCTTCATTGGGCATGATTTTATTTAATAAAGGCCCTCGATGAATGTTTTTGTATAAGGCCTGCCCTCACAGACTAACCCGACACAGTAACTCTTTATTGGGCGTGATTTTATTTAATAAAGGCCCTGGAAAAATGTTTTCTATAAGGCCTGCGCTCACAGACTAACCCCCCGACACAGTAACTCTTCATTGGGCATGATTTTATTTAATAAAGGCCCTCGATGAATGTTTTCTATAAGGCCTGCGCTCACTGACTAACCCCCGTTACAATAACACTCTTATGGGCATGATTTTATTTAATTAAGGCCCTGGATGACAGTTTTCTTTAAGGCCTACCCTCACAGACTAACCCGACACAGTAACTCTTTATTGGGCGTGATTTTATTTAATAAAGGCCCTGGAAAAATGTTTTTCTATAAGGCCTGCGCTCACAGACTAACCCGACACAGTGCGCTTTGTTGGGCGTGATTTTATTTAATAAAGGCCCTCGATGAATGTTTTCTATAAGGCCTGCGCTCACAGACTAACCCGACACAGTAACTCTTTATTGGGCGTGATTTTATTTAATAAAGGCCCTGGAAAAATGTTTTCTATAAGGCCTGCGCTCACAGACTGACCCGACACAGTAACTCTTTATTGGGCATGATTTTATTTAATAAAGGCCCTCGATGAGATTTTTTTCTATAAGGCCTGCGCTCACTGGCTAACCCCGTTACAATAACACTCTTATGGGCATGATTTTATTTAATTAAGGCCCTGGATGACAGTTTTCTTTAAGGCCTACCCTCACAGACTAACCCGACACAGTAACTCTTTATTGGGCGTGATTTTATTTAATAAAGGCCCTGGAAAAATGTTTTCTATAAGGCCTGCGCTCACAGACTAACCCGACACAGTGCGCTTTATTGGGCGTGATTTTATTTAATAAAGGCCCTGGAAAAATGTTTTCTATAAGCACTGCGCTCACTGACTAACCCCGTTACAATAACACTCTTATGGGCATGATTTTATTTAATAAAGGCCCTGGATGACAGTTTTCTTTAAGGCCTGCGCTCACAGACTAACCCGACACAGTAACTCTTTGTTGGGCATGATTTTCTACTTAATAAAGGCCCTGGAAAAATGTTTTCTATAAGGCCTGCGCTCACAGACTAACCCGACGACACAGTGCGCTTTATTGGGCATGATTTTATTTAATAAAGGCCCTGGAAAAAATGTTTTCTATAAGGCCTGCGCTCACAGACTAACCCGACACAGTGCGCTTTGTGGGCATGATTTTATTTAATAAAGGCCCTGGATAAATGTTTTCTTTAAGGCCTGCGCTCACAGACTAACCCCGTTACAATAACACTCTTATGGGCATGATTTTATTTAATAAAGGCCCTGGATGACAGTTTTCTTTAAGGCCTGCCCTCACAGACTAACCCGACACAGTAACTCTTTATTGGGCGTGATTTTATTTAATAAAGGCCCTGGAAAAATGTTTTCTATAAGGCCTGCGCTCACAGACTAACCCGACCCATTAACTCTTTATTGGGCATGATTTTATTTAATAAAGGCCCTCGATGAATGTTTTCCATAAGGCCTGCGCTCACAGACTAACCCGTCACAATAACACAGATTTGGGTATGATTTTATTTATTAAAGGCCCTGGATGAATGTTTTCTACAAAGGCCTGCGCTCACAGACTCGCCCGTTAAAGCAGCGGCGCGCAGGGGCACGAATTTCAGGATTTTTAGAAAAAAAAAAAAAAAAAAAAAAAAAAAAATTAAAGTTGATGTAAAAGTTGCTCCTGGGTAAAGCGGCCACCTCCGGGGTCGCGGTGAAATTTGAATCGTGCCGGGAAAGAGGCCTCTCAGTCGGCCTGACTCGGAGCCTCGGAGGTATGGAAGTCGGACCTTTCCCGAAGTTGGACTTAGTGCAATTTTGAAAACGAAAATCATCAGGCGCATATTTCAGCCGATCTCAGCCGGGTTAAGTGCGACTTCTCGGACGCTTTCCCACTCGACCCGGCCTCCCTGGAGAAATTTTTTCGTTCAAAACCTAAGTCCAAACATCCAGGCGCATATTTCAACATCCCGATCTCAGCGGGTTAAGTCGACTTCTCGGGCGCTTTCCACTCGACCCGGCCTCCCTGGAGAAATTTTTTTCGTTCAAAACCTAAGTCCAAACATCCAGGCGCATATTTCAGCCCGATCTCGGCGGGTTAAGTCGACTTCTCGGGCGCTTTCCACTCGACCCGGCCTCCCTGGAGAAATTTTTTCGTTCAAAACCTAAGTCCAAACATCAGGCGCTTCTCGGGCGCTTTCCAGCGATCTCGGCGGGTTAAGTGCGACTTCTCAGGGGCCTTTCCCTCGACCCGGCCTCCCTGGAGAATTTTTTTCGTTCAAAACCTAAGTCCAAACATCCAGGCGCATATTTCAGCCGATCTCAGCCGGGTTAAGTGCGACTTCTCGGGCCGCTTTCCCACTCGACCCGGCCTCCCTGGAAATTTTTTCTTTCAAAACCTAAGTCCAAACATCCAGGCGCATATTTCAGCCGATCTCAGCGGGTTAAGTGCGACTTCTCGGGCGCTTCCCCTCGACCCGGCCTCCCTGGAGAAATTTTTTGCTTTCAAAACCTAAGTCCAGACATCCAGGCGCATATTTCCAGCCGATCTCGGCCGGGTTAAGTCGACTTCTCGGGCGCTTTCCCTCGACCCCCTCCACCCTGGAGAATTTTTTTCTTCAAAACCTAAGTCCAAACATCCAGGCGCATATTTCAGCCGATCTCAGCGGGTTAAGTCACGACTTCTCGGGCGCTTTCCCACTCGACCCGGCCTCCTGTATTTTTAAGCGTTCAAAACCTAAGTCCAAACATCCAGGCGCATATTTCAGCGATCTCGGCGGGTTAGCCCGACTTTCGGGCGCTTTCCCACTCGACCCGCCACCCCGGAGTATTTTTAAGCTTTCAAAACTAAGTCCAAACAT
>NW_025047683.1:4891575-4922722 GCF_018831695.1 Puntigrus tetrazona | reverse complement strand
GGAATGTTTTTCTATAAGGCCTGCCCTCACAGACTAACCTGACACAGTAACGCTTATTGGGCGGATTTTATTTAATAAAGGCCTCGGCGAATGTTTTTCTATAAGGCCTGCGCTACAGACTAACCCGACAGTAACTCTCTTTATTGGGCGTGGATTTTATTTAATAAAGGCTCCTGGAAAAAATGTTTTTATAAGGCCTGCGCTCACAGACTGACTCTATACAGTAACTCTTTATTGGGGCATGATTTTATTTAATAAAGGCCCTCGATGAATGTTTTCTATAAGGCTCCCTGCGATCACTGACTAACCCCGTTGCATAATACCACTTCATGGGCATGATTTTATTTAATTAAGGCCCTGATGACAGTTTTCTTTTAAGGCCTACCTCACAGACTAACTTACACAGTAACTCTTTATTGGGCATGATTTTATTTAATAAAGGCCCTGGAAAATGTTTTTCTATAAGGCCTGCGCTACAGACTAACCCTTTACAGTAACGCTTTATTGGGCGGATTTTATTTAATAAAGGCCCTGGAAAATGTTTATAAGCACTGCGCTCACTGACTAACCTCGCTACACAATAATTCTTATGGGCATGATTTATTTAATAAAGGCCCTGATGACAGTTTTCTTTAAGGCCTGCGCCACAGACTAACCCTGATACAGTAACTCTTTGTTGGGCATGATTTTACTTAATAAAGGCCCTGGAAAATGTTTTCTATAAGGCCTGCGCCACAGACTCAACCCGGACACAGTAACGCTTTATTGGGCATGATTTTATTTAATAAAGGCCCTGGAAAAATGTTTCTATAAGGCTCTACGCCACAGACTAACCTGAATACAGTAACGCTTTTATGGGCATGATTTTATTTAATAAAGGCCCTGGATAAATGTTTTCTTTAAGGCCTGCGCTCACAGACTAACCCCTCATACAATAACACTCTTATGGGCATGATTTTATTTAATAAAGCCCTGATGACAGTTTTCTTAAGGCCTGCCTCACAGACTAACCCGACACAGTAACTTCTTTATTGGGCGTGATTTTATTTAATAAAGGCCCTGGAAAATGTTTTTCTATAAGGCTCTGCGCCACAGACTAACCCGACTCCATTAACTCTTTATTGGGCATGATTTTATTTAATAAAGGCCCTCGGCGAATGTTTTCCATAAGGCCTGCGCCACAGACTAACCTCCTCTACAATAACACAGATTTGGGTATGATTTTATTTATTAAAGGCCCTGATGAATGTTTTCTACAAAGGCCTGCGCTCACAGACTCACCTCAAGAAGCAGCGACACAGCAGGGCACGAATTCTCAGAGTTTTTAGAGAAAAAAAAAAAAAAAAAAAAAAAAGTTGATGTAAAAGTTGCTCCTGCAAACGGCCACCTCTGGGTCAGTGTGAAATTTGAATCGTGCCCGAAGAGGCCTCTGGTCGGCCTGACTCGGAGCCTCGGAGGGTATGGTCGGACCTTCTCCTGGTTGGACTTAGTGCAATTTTCAAACGTAAAATCATCCAGGCGCATATTTCAGCCGATCTCGTCCGTTAGCGTGAGTGCACCTCTCGACGCTCCCACTCGACCCCGGCCTCCTGGAGGAAATTTTTTTTCGCTCAAAACCTGGGTCCAAACATCCAGGCGATATTTCAGTTTCGATCTCGCCGGTTGGCGCGTGCTTCTCGGACGCTTTCCCACTCGACCCGCCACCCCGGAGGTATTTTGGAGTGTTCAAAACTCAAGTCCAGACATCCAGGCGATCTCACAGCCGATCCGGGCCGCGCCAAGTAAGCCCCACTTCACGGGCGCTTCCCACTCGACCTTCGCCACCCCGGGAGGTATTTTTCAAGTGTTCAAAACCTAAGTCCAGACATCCAGGCGCATCCTCACAGCCGATCTCCAAGTCGCAGGGCCCCACTTCACGGGCGCGCCCCACTCACCCCGCCACCCCCGGAGGTATTTTTTAAGCGCCTCAAAACCTGGCAGGTCCAGACATCCAGGCGCATCTGCAGCCGATCTCGGCCAAGTAAGCCCCACTTCACGGACGCTTTTCCCACTCCGACCACCGCCACCCCGGAGGTATTTTTTGCCGCTCAAAACCTAAGTCCAAACATCCAGGCGCATCTCACAGCCGATCTCGCCGCGTTAAGCCCACTTCACGGACGCTTCCCACTCGGACCACCGCCACCCCGGAGGTATTTTTAAGCGCTCAAAACCTAAGTCCAAACATCCAGGCGCATCTCACAGCTTCTATCTCGGCCGCGTAAGCTAATTCCCACTTCACGGGCGCTTTTCCACTCGACCGCCACCCGGGAGGTATTTTTTTGCCGCTCAAAACCTAAGTCCAAACATCCAGGCGATCTCACAGCCCATCAAGGCCGGGTTAAGCGCCACTTCTCGGACGCCGCACCTTCACGAACCCCGAGCGCTCATCTCCAGCCTTACAGACATCCAGGCCTCTGCTCACGACCGATCCCCGCCGGGCACACCTGCGCCTCTCGGCATCACCTCCAAAAGCCTCCTGTAGGGACTCCTCCGGGACCTACACACTGTTCTCCGCTCGTGCCCGGTACTCCCACTTATTAAGCCGGGTCACTATCTCAGCACAACCGCAAGGCCTCAAAAGAACTGCGCGCTACTGGTACCCCCATCGACTTAGGTTTTGAGGGGTTTTTTCTTCCCGAGAGGGAGCTCACTGCCTCTGGCCCGACCGAAGTCAGCCTTCTCTCGGGCGTGGCCCTCTCCGCCTGCTCTCGGTTCTCTCCGCCACTGGTACACTTCATCGACTTAGGTTTTGAGGGGTTTTTTTCTTCCAGAGAGGGGAGCTCGCTGCTCTCTGGCCCGACCGAAGCCAGTTTCTCTCGGGCGGCCGCCTCTCCGCTGCTCTCGGTTCCTTCGCCACTGGTACCCCATCGACTTAGGTTTTGGAGGGGTTTTTTTTCTTCCGGAGAGGGGAGCTCGCTGCCTCTGGCCCGCACCGAAAGCCAGCTCTCTCTCTCGGGCGGCCCTCTCCGCTGCCGCTCGCCCCTTCCTCGCCACTGGTACCCCTCATCGACTTAGGTTTTGGAGGGGCTTTTTTTCTTCCGAGAGGAGCTCGCTGCCCCTGGCCCCACCGAGTCAGTTTCTCTCTCGGGCGGCCTTCTCCGCCTGCCTCCTCGGTTCCTCTCTCGGCTACTGGTACTTCATCGATTTAGGTTTTGAGGGGTTTTTTCTTCCGAGAGGGGAGCTCGCCCCTCTGGCCGACTGATCCGCCCCGCCGCTCGGACTCTGCCTTCCTCGGGCCACACTTCCGCTCCACTGGGTACTCCCTACGCGCGGCGGAGGAGGGGGTATGCCAGCCCGAGGTCGCCCGGCTGGGCCTCTCCTGACCGACAAAAGATTGATCTAGGGATGACTTTCAATGGATCGTGCAGCGAGTGAGCTGCTCTGCCACTACGCAAACTCCTGACCCAGAATCAGGTCGTTTACGAGTCATTTTGCACCACATTCCTACAAACTCGGTGTTTTTGGTCTGAAGCGGGGCGGCGCTGCTCGCCGCACTCGTTCCAGTCTCGTGACGGGTTTCTCACCGCGCCCGGAGGGCTGACGGCTATCCGCGGCTAACTCAGTGCACCGCGCAACGGGTATCGCTGTTTCAGCGGGATTCTGACTTAGAGGCGTCCAGTCATAATCCCGCAGATGGTAGCTTCGCACCAGTGGCTTCCTCAGCCAAGCACACGCACCAAATGTCTGAACTCGCGTTCCTCTCGCACTGAGCAGGATTACTATTGCAACGACGCTGTATCAGTAGGGTAAAACTAACCTGTCTCACGACGGCCCAAAACCCAGCTCACGCTCCTATTAGTGGTGAACAATCCAACGCTTGGTGAATTTCTGCTTCACAATGATAGGAAGAGCCACATCGGAGGATCAAAAAGCGACGCCGCCATGAACGCTGGCGCCACAAGCCAGTTATCCCTGTGGTAACTTTTCTGACACCTCCCTGCTTAAAACCCAAAAAGCCAGAAGGATCGTGAGGCCCCAGCTTTCACGGTCCGTACTCATACTGAAAATCAAGATCAAGCTTAGCTTTGCTCCTTCTGCTCCGCGGAGGTTTCTGTCCTCCCTGAGCTCGCTTTAGGGGACACCTGCATGCTACTGCTTTGACAGGTGTACGCCCCAGCTAAATCCCCACCTGCCACTGTCTCGGGACAGGTCGCGCCATGGGCGGTGAGCGCGCCGGGCTTGACTCCAGAAGCTTGAGAGACCCCGCCGGGCTCGCCTCCTGCCTCACCGGGTAAGTGAGGAAACGATAAGAGTAGGAGTATTTCCAACTTCTGGCGCCTGCTCGGGACGGGCCTCCACTTATTCTACACTCCTCATGTCTCTTCACAGTGCCAGACTAGAGCCAAGCTCAACAGGGTCTTTTCCCGCTGATTCTGCAAGCCTGCTCCCTTGGCTGTGGTTTCGCTAGATAGCAGGTAGGGACAGTGGAATCTCGCTCATCCATTCATGCGCCACTACTAATTAGATGACGGGCATTTGGCTACCTTAAGAGAGTCATAGTTACTCCGCCGCTTACCCGCTTCGTTGAATTTCTTCACTTTGACATTCAGAGCACTGGGCAGAAATCACATCGCTGGCAACACACCGCCGCCGGCCTTCGCGATGCTTTGTTTTAATTAAACAGTCGGATTCTGGTCCGCACTCAGTTCTAAGCCGCTGCGTTTACGCCGCCGAGGCTCCGGCGCGCTGGTTGGCGCCCATAGCTCGACGCGCGCTGCGCGCACTGACCCGGGACGGGGCGGACGCGACGCCGCGCCGGAGTCCCGACGCTGGGTCAGTAGCTGGAGGATCCGCGAAGGGCCCGCACACGCTTCAGAGTCGCCGCCGCGAGACCGGCAGCTTCGCGCCGCTCGCTGCCCCCCGCCCGCCACGCGATTGTCCCGGGGACTCGCGGAGCCTCCACCACCTTTCGGATCTGCCTCACGGCCCGCTTCTCGAGCCGGCCGACCTTCCCGACCCGCGAGGGTGGGGAGGACGCCGGACGGACGGAGCGGGCGGAGACGGAGGGGGAAGGAGGACGCGAGACCCCGGCGCCACGCGCGGAAACGGGAACGGGAAAGGGCGCCGCGCGCCGCTTCCCAGTCGAGGCGCGGTCCCAGCCCCGCTCGCACTCTCAGCCCGACTGCCCAGCCTCAGAGCCAATCTCATCCCGGTTACGGATCTGACTTGCCCACTTCCCTTACGCTGCCTTGATCTAACATGCCAGAGGCTGTCTACCTTGGAGACCTGCGCGATATGGGTACGCCCGCGCGAGACTTACACCTTCTCCCCGGATTTTCAAGGGCCGACGAGGCTGACTGACGCCGCCGGAACCGCGCGGCGCTTGCAGTGCGTGCCTCATCTCGGCGAACCATTCCAGGTGCCCGCCCTTCACAAAGAAAAGAGAACTCCTTCCGGCCCCCGCCAGCTTCCCGGTTCGCTTGCGCTACGCACTGGCGCCTCTCGCGCCCGCCTCCGCTCTCCGGTTCTGGATCTGAACCAGACTTCTTTCGATCGGCCGGGGCGACGGAGGCCATCGCTTCTCCTTCCAACGGCGTCGCCATCCCTTTAGGACCGACTGACCCATGTTCAACTGCTGTTCACATGGAACCCTTCTCCACTTCGCCTTCAAAGCTCTCGCTTGAATATTTGCTACTACCACCAAGATCTGCACCCGCGGCGCGCTCCACCGGCCGCGCTTCTAGGCTTCAGCGCCACCGCGCGCCCTCCTACTCGGCGAGGCGATTCTGTCTCGACATAACGTGGTCGCCGCCGACGGCCGGGTATGGGCCCGACGCTCCAGCGCCATCCATTTTCAGGGCTAGTTGATTCGGCAGGTGAGTTGTTACACACTCCTTAGCGGATTCCGACTTCCATGGCCACCGTCCTGCTGTCTATATCAACCAACACCTTTTCTGGGGTCTGATGAGCGCCGCATCGGCGCCTTAACCCGGCGCTCGTTCATCCCGCAGCGCCAGTTCTGCTTACCAAAAGTGGCCCACTTGGCGCTCTCGCATTCCACGCCCAGGCTCCAGGCCAGCGAGCCGGCTTTACCCATTTAAAGTTTGAGAATAGGTTGAGATCGCTGCCCCAAGGCCTCTTGTCATTCGCTTACGGATAAAACTGCTTGTGCGAGCGAGCGCCAGCTATCCTGAGGGAAACTTCGGAGGGAACCAGCTACTAGATGGTTCGATTAGTCTTTCGCCTCTATACCCAGGTCGGACGACCGATTTGCATCGCCAGATCGCCACGGCCTCCACCAGAGTTTCTCTGGCTTCGCCCTGCCCAGGCATAGTTCACCATCTTTCGGGTACCATCGCGCGCCTAGTTCCACCTGCCCGGCGGTGCGGGCCAGACGGGCCGGTGGTGCGCCGCCGGGCGGGGATCCCACCTGAGCGGCGGGCGCCGCCTTCACCTTCATTGCGCCCGCGGGGGCTCTCGAGACACCCTTTGACTCGCGCGCTGCTAGACTCTTGGTCCGTGTTTCAAGACGGGTCGGGTGGGTGGCCGACCACCGCCGCTGGACTCGAGCGCCACTTGTACGAGGGCCGATCTCGCCTGGCGGCGCGCGGCGCTGTCGGGACGGACTGAGGACAGTCCGTCCCGTCGACGACGACGCCGGGACGGGGCCCCGCCCCTCTCCCGCTGGCCGGCAGGAGAGAAGGCGCGAGGACACTTCCCGCGCCCCGGGGTAAGCGGCAAGTCGGCGCGGGGCTTTGTAAAGCCGGGCGCCCCGCTGAGGGGAGCCGCCTGCCACCTTCGCCCCGGCCCTTCCTGGCCAAACTGAGCCGGGTCGCGGCGCACCGCCCGGAAGAAGTGCACCGACGGCGTCCGAAGGCCCGACGGGCGTGCGCTCCTCGTCCAAGGATCCGCAGACCCGCGCTGGCCGCCGGGCCCGCCCGAGCTGAATCCTCCGGCAGACCGCGGCGACTCCCACCCGCTTACCTCTTAGCGGTTTCACGCCTGTTGAACTCTCTCTTCAAAGTTCTTTCAACTTTCCTCACGGTACTTTGTCGACTATCGGTCTCGCGCCGTATTTAGCCTTAGATGGAGTTTACCACCCGCTTTGGGCTGCATTCCCAAGCAACCCGACTCCGAGAGAACCGCACCCGGGCGGGAGAGGGGCCTGCACCGGCCCTCACACCGCCCACGGGCTAAGCTCCATCAGAAGGACTTGGGGCCCCGACCCGCGCCGAGAGAACGGCCTCTGTACGCCACATGTCCTCGCCGCCGTGGCCCGGGCGGGATTCGGCGCTGGGTTTTCCTCTTCTCGCCGCTACTGAGGGAATCCTTGTTAGTTTCTTTTCCTCCGCTTAGTAATATGCTTAAATTCAGCGGTCGCCTCGCCTGATCTGAGGTCGCTGTCGGATATGGGTTAGGAGCGCCGCCGCATTGCACTGCTGCTGCGGCTGGCCTGAACAGGTCTCGCGCCGCGCGCTGGCAGGGCGCCGAGGGGGCGAGGACGGAGCGCGAACTCCTGCTACGCACGGAGCGCCCGAGGGGCGCGGAGGGAGCCGGGGGTCCACGCCGGCGGCGACGGAGGTGGCAGACACCCACCGAAGCCGCCGAGAGGACGCCGCCGTCCCAGACGCCTGGGGGACGCGACCTCTCGTGGGAGGGGGAAGCCGGAGGAAGCGCCGACTCCGCCGAGGAGGCGATGCCCGTGGCGGTTCGGGTACTTGGGAGGACGGAGGGGAGCGGAAGCCCCGCGACGCTTCCAGCCGCGGGACCCGGAGGTCCCGACCGATGGGAAAGCGACCTCAGACAGGCGCGGCCCGGACGGACCCGGGCCGCAGCGCGCCTGGGCGTCGGCGATCGGCGTGTCCTGCAATTCCACATTAGTTCTCGCAGCTGGCTGCGTTTCTTCATCGACGCACGAGCCGAGTGATCCACCGCTAAGAGTCGTACTCGCGTTTGAGTTTAGCGCCCGGAGGCGAGGCCGAACTGCACAGGCTTGTGGGTTCAAAATACAAAGGGGTCGCTCTCGACGGGCGCCGCGAGAGGGGGACTTCGGAACCCACGGTCCCGGCGCCTGCTGGGTACCCGCTGGGTTGGCAAAGCAAAGTCTTTCAGAGGCTCGCAAGCTCTCGCCCCCACCCCGTGCCAAGGGGGTGGGCGCCGCGTAGGTTGCTCAAGCTTCCGCGGGAGGTGCGCTGCTTCTCCCAGGGGAACGGCGCTCCTTCTCGCGGATCCTCTCCGCTCGCCTTAGGTTTTGTGCGTTCTTTGCCGCCTTGGATGTTTGAGCGGCAGACCTCTCGGCCACGGCCGCTGGAACATAGAGTAAAATAGGATGGAGGTTTTTTTACCCCGACGGCGCGCTCCTTCGCGGGAGGAGACTTTGAACCCACGGTCCCGGAGGCCGCGGCGGTACTCTACCAGGGCCCTGCTCGCCCCGCCGCTGGAAAGCAGGGGCTCCGCCGAGTGCAGCGACAGTCAAGTTCTCTCGGATCTCTCTCTCTCCGCCTTTAGGTTTTTGTGCGTTCTTTTGCTGCTTTGGTTTTTTGCGCTGCAGACCTCTCGGCCACGCCGCTGGATCATAGAGTAAAATAGATAGAGGTTTTTTTACCTCGACGGGCGCGCCTCCTTCAAGGGAGGAGACTTGAACCCACGGTCCCGGAGGCCGTGGCGGGTACCGCCAGGGTTCTGCTCGCCCCCGCCGCTGGAAAGCAGGGGCCCGCCGAGTGCAGCGACAGCCAAGTTCTCTCGATCTCTCTCTCTCTCGCCTTAGGTTTTTGTGCGTTCTTTGCCGCTTTGGGTTTTGAGCGGCAGACCTCTCGGCCACGGCCGCTGGATCATAGAGTAAAATAGATAGAGGTTTTTTTACCCCGACGGGCGCCCTCCTTCGCGGGAGGAGACTTTGAACCCACGGTCCCGGAGGCCGTATGGTACTCCGCCAGGCCCCGCTCGCCCCGCCGCTGGAAAGCAGGGGGCCCGCCGAGTGCAGCGACAGTCGCGGGCGCCGCGTAGGTTGCTCAAGCCTCCGCGGGAGGTGCGCTGTTCCTCCCAGGGGAACGGCGCCCTTTCTCGCGGATCTCTCTCCGCCTCGCCTTAGGTTTTTGTGCGTTCTTTTGCCGCCTTGGGTTTTTGAGCGGTGCAGACCTCTCGGCCACGGCCGCTGGATCATAGAGTAAAATAGGATAGAGGTTTTTACCCGGACGGGCGCTCCTTCGCGGGAGGAGACTTTGAACCCACGGTCCCGAGGCCGTAAGTGGTACTCGCCAGGGTCTCCTGCTCAGCCCCGCCGCTGGAAAGCGGGGCCGCCGAGTGCAGCGACAGTCAAGTTCCTTTTTTTTCTTATCGCGCCTGCGCTTTCGCCGTGCCCGGAGGGGAGAGGCCGCGCCGAGCCGCCGCCTCTGCCGCGCACCCGAGCTTGAGACGGGGAGGTGGGCTAGGCCTCTCGCCCGGGCGGTTTCGCTTTTGGATCGGGCCGGGCCGAGCAATGATCCTTCCGCAGGTTCACCACGGAAACCTTTGTTACGACTTTTACTTCTCTAGATAGTCAAGTTTGATCGCTTTCCGGCGCGCCCGCCAGAGCTCTCGCGAGGCCCTGCGGGGCCGGGTCCGAGGACCTCACTAAACCATCCAATCGGGTAGTAGCGACGGGCGGTGTGTACAAAGGGCAGGGACTTAATCAACGCGAGCTTATGACCCGCGCTACTGGGAATTCTCGATGGGAAATAGTTTCAATCCCCAGTCCCGATCACGAGCGGGTTCAGCTGGTTACCCGCGCTCTCGGCGCAGGGTAGACACACGCGCTGATCCGCCCATTGTGGCGCCGCAGCAGCCCCGGACATCTGGCGGCATCACAGACCTGTTATTGCTCCATCTCGCGTGGCTGAACGCCACTTGTCCCTCTAAGAAGTTTTTGACGCCACCCAAGTGGCCGCGCCACTATTTAGCAAGCCGAGTCTCGCTCATATCGGAATGAACCAGACAAATCGCTTCCACCAACTAAGAACGCCATGCACCACCACCCACAGAATCGAGAAAGAGCTATCAATCTGTCAATCCTTTCTCGTGTCCGGCCGGGTGAGGTTTCCCGTGTTGAGTCAAATTGCCGCAGGCTCCACTCCTGGTGGTGCCTTCCGCCAATTCCTTTAAGTTTCAGCTTTGCAACCATACTCCCCCCGGAACCCAAAGACTCGTGGTTTCCCGCACGCTGCCCGGCGGGTCATGGGAATAACGCCGCCGGATCGCGGGTCGGCATCGTTTACGGTCGGAACTACGACGGTATCTGATCGTCTTCGAACCTCCGACTTTCGTTTCTTGATTAATGAAAACATTCTTGGCAAATGCTTTCGCTGTCCCGCCTTGCGCCGGTCCAAGAATTTCACCTCTAGCGCGCAAATACGAATGCCCCGCCGCCCTCTTAATCATGGCTCCGGGTTCCAGAAACCCACAAAATAGAACCGGAGTCCTATTCCATTATTCCTAGCTGCGGTATTCAGCGCGACGCCGCCTGCTTTGAACACTCTAATTTTTTCAGTAAACGCTTTGGTTCCCTCGGACCGACACCCAGCCAAGGGCATCCGGGCGCCGAGGCAGGGACCTGGGACGGGCGTGGCTCGCCTCGGCGGACCGCCAGCCAGATCCCGAGATCCAACTACGAGCTTTTTAACTGCAGCAACTTTAATATACGCTATTGAGCTGGAATTACCGCGCTGCTGGCACCAGACTTGCCTCCAATGGGTCCTCGCCATGTGTTTAAGATACGCCATTCCAATTACAGGCCTCAAAGAGACCTGTATTGTTATTTTCGCCACTACCTCCGAGTCGGAAATGGGTAATTTGCGCGCCTGCTGCCTTCCTTGGATGTGGTAGCCGCTTCAGGCTCCTCTCCGAATCGAACCCTGATTCCCCGTCACCCGTGGTCACCATGGTAGGCGCCTGATGTACCATCGAAAGTTGATAGGCAGACACTGGAATGAATCGCCGCCGCGCGAAGGGCGAGCGATCGCCCGAGGTTATCTAGAGTCACCAAAGGTACCGGGTCCGGAGGACGGATCTTCGGGGGCCCGGATGGGTTTTGATCTGATAAATGCACGCTGCCCTCAGCCTCCCGCCCCGCGAGGAGAGGCGGTCGCCCGGCCGGCGCTGCTTGCATGTATTAGCTCTGGAATTGCCACAGTTATCCAAGTACCGGTGGAGCGATCAAAGGGACTATAACTGATTTAATGAGCCATTCGCAGTTTCACTGTACCGCCGTGGTGCACTTAGACCTGCATGGCTTAATCTTTGAGACAAGCATATGTTACTGGCAGGATCAACCAGGTAACCCCTGTGGGTCGAGGGACCAACCGACGCTGGCCGCTTTTTGCTTACACACGGTCTCAGTCCGCCTGAGGAGGGGGCCTGGGCAGACCCCGCTTGACCTCGGCTAAGACCGCCGCCATAGGGCGACGCGCTGCTCGAACCTTCCCGGCGGGGTCGCTGCTGGTGGTGGCCGCTGGGATCGCGCCGACGCCGAAAAGTGTGTTTCACGGGACGGGGTACTCCGCCGCGGGCGCCGCCGGACGCGCCGCGTTTCTGCCTCCACCACGCCGCCGTGACGGACTCTTCGCGCCTGACCGCCGCTCAGGCCTCCTCCGGCGGGTTCGCGCCCTCGGGCTGAGGGGGCCTGCTCGCAACGAACGCCCAAATTGCCCGGCGCGCGTGCTGTCAAAGCCCAAACGTAAAACCCATTGCACGCCGTGCTCTGCCAGGCACTCCCGACGCCATAGCGGCAGCGGGCTGGCCGGTGGGGTCTCTAGGCTAGGCGCGCTGCGCCCCAATCGATCACGCTGGGCCGAGGGGACGCCTCGCCGCCGAACGCCCTCTCTCTCGCGCCTGTGTCCGTGTTTCAGGTGAAGCGCTCGATAGCTCCTCGCCCGGAGCTTCAGAAAGATTGCGCTCAAAACCTAAGTCGATATGGACTTAGTCGCTTTTTCGACTTTTTTTTTCGCCAGAGACTAAGTCCACAAAACACGCGCTCACCGGCAATCGTACGGCATGTAAAAGTTGTTCTGTGTAAACGCCACCTCCAGGGTCGCGGGAAAATTTGAATCATGCCCGGAGGAGGCCTCTCGGTCGGCCTGACTCGAGCCTCGGAGGGCGGAAGTCGGACCTTTCCCCGGTTGACTTAGTGCAATTTTCAAACGAAAATCATCCAGGCGCTTCATCCGACCGACGAGTCCGGGCGCGCCTTCCCGGACGCTTTCCCAATCGACTTCGCCGCCCTGGAGGAATTTTTTTCGCTCAAAACCTAAGTCCAAACATCCAGGCGCTTCATCCGACCGATCGAGTCCGGTTGGCGCGCCTTCCCGGACGCTTTCCCACTCGACTTCGCCGGCCCTGGAGGAAATTTTTTTGCGTCAAAACCTAAGTCCAAACATCCAGGCGCTTCATCCGACCGATCGAGTCCGGTTAAGTGCGCCTTCCCGGACGCTTTCCCACTCGACTTCGCCGCCCTGGAGGAAATTTTTTTGCTTCAAAACCTAAGTCCAAACATCCAGGCGCTTCATCCGACCGATCGAGTCCGGTTAGCGCGCTTCCCGACGCTTTTCCCACTCGACTTCCGCCGCCCTGGAGGAATTTTTTTTTCGCTCAAAACCTAAGTCCAAACATCCAGGCGCTTCATCCGACCGACGAGTCCGTCCGTTATGCGCGCTTTCCCGGACGCTTTCCCCACTCGACTTCGCCGCCCTGGAGGAAATTTTTTTATGCTCAAAACCTAAGTCCAA
This sequence comes from Puntigrus tetrazona, assembly GCF_018831695.1. Classification (NCBI taxonomy): domain Eukaryota; kingdom Metazoa; phylum Chordata; class Actinopteri; order Cypriniformes; family Cyprinidae; genus Puntigrus; species Puntigrus tetrazona. Next base: position 4,909,985 of record NW_025047683.1, on the reverse strand, counting down.
ACATCCAGGCGCTTCATCCGACCGATCGAGTCCGGGTTAAGCGCGCTTCCCGACGCTTTCCCACTCGACTTTCGCCGCCCTGGAGGAAATTTTTTTCGCTCAAAACCTAAGTCCAAACATCCAGGCGCTTTCATCCGACCGATCGAGTCCGGTTAAGTGCGCCTTCCCGGACGCTTTCCCACTCGACTTCGGCCCCCTGGAGGAAATTTTTTTTGCTTTCAAAACCTAAGTCCAGACATCCAGGCGCTTCATCCAGCCGATCTCGGCCGGGTTAAGTGCGACTTCTCGACGCTTTCCCACTCGACCCCGCCACCCTGGAGGATTTTTTTGCTTTCAAAACCTAAGTCCAAACATCCAGGCGCATATTTCAGACGATCTCGGCCGGGTTAAGTGCGACTTCCCGACGCTTTCCCACTCGACTTCCGCACCCTGGAGGATTTTTTTGCTTTCAAAACCTAAGTCCAAACATCCAGGCGATATTTCAGACGATCTCGGCCGGTTAAGTGCGACTTCTCGGACGCTTTCCCACTCGACTTCCGCCGGCCCTGGAGGAAATTTTTTGCTTTCAAAACCTAAGTCCAAACATCCAGGCGCATATTTCAGACGATCTCGGCCGGTTAAGTGCGACTTCCCGACGCTTTCCCACTCGACTTCCGCCACCCTGGAGGATTTTTTTTGCTTTCAAAACCTAAGTCCAAACATCCAGGCGCATATTTCAGACGATCTCGCCGGGTTATGCGACTTCTCGGACGCTTTCCCACTCGACTTCGCCGCCCTGGAGGAAATTTTTTTTTGCTTTCAAAACCTAAGTCCAAACATCCAGGCGCATATTTCAGACGATCTCGCCGGGTTATGCGACTTCCCGGACGCTTTCCCACTCGACTTCCGCCACCCTGGAGGATTTTTTTGCTTTCAAAACCTAAGTCCAAACATCCAGGCGATATTTCAGACGATCTCGGCCGGGTTAAGTGCGACTTCTCGGACGCTTTCCACTCGACTTCGCCACCCTGGAGGAAATTTTTTTGCTTTCAAAACCTAAGTCCAAACATCCAGGCGCATATTTCAGACGATCTCGGCCGGGTTAAGTGCGACTTCCCGGACGCTTTCCCACTCGACTTCCCGCCACCCTGGAGGATTTTTTTGCTTTCAAAACCTAAGTCCAAACATCCAGGCGCATATTTCAGACGATCTCGGCCGGTTAAGTGCGACTTCCCGACGCTTTCCCACTCGACTTCGCCACCCTGGAGGATTTTTTTGCTTTCAAAACCTAAGTCCAAACATCCAGGCGCATATTTCAGACGATCTCGCCCGGGTTATGCGACTTCTCGACGCTTTCCCACTCGACTTCGCCGCCCTGGAGGAAATTTTTTTGCTTTCAAAACCTAAGTCCAAACATCCAGGCGCATATTTCAGACGATCTCGGCCGGTTATGCGACTTCCCGGACGCTTTCCCACTCGACTTCGCCACCCTGGAGGATTTTTTTGCTTTCAAAACCTAAGTCCAAACATCCAGGCGCATATTTCAGACGATCTCGGCCGGTTAAGTGCGACTTCCCGGACGCTTTCCCACTCGACTTCGCCACCCTGGAGGATTTTTTTGCTTTCAAAACCTAAGTCCAAACATCCAGGCGCATATTTCAGACGATCTCGGCCGGGTTATGCGACTTCTCGGACGCTTTCCCACTCGACCCTCCACCCTGGAGGTATTTTTTGCCGCTCAAAACCTAAGTCCAGACATCCAGGCGCATAATTCAGCCGATCTCGGCCGGTTTAAGCGCGACTTCTCGGACGCTTTCCCACTCGACCCTCCACCCTGGAGGATTTTTTGCCGCTCAAAACCTACGCCCAGACATCCAGGCGCTGCTACAGCCGATCAAGGCCGGGTTAAGAGCGACTTCTCACACACATTTACGAACCCCCGTGTCTGGATTTCAATTTTCCAAAGGGCCTGGGCTCACACATTAACCCCAACGCAGTAACACTTTAATGGGCATCGCTTTATTTCATTCTCGCCCTGGATGAATGTTTTCTATAAGGCCTGCGCCACAGACTAACCCCATCACAATAACACTTATTTGGGCATGATTTTATTTAATAAAGGCCCTGATGAATGTTTTCTATATAAGCCCTGTGCTCACAGATTAACCCCATCACATAAACACTTTTTGGGCATGATTTTATTTAAAAAGGCCCTGATGAATGTTTTCTATAAGGCCTGCGCTCACAGACTAACCCCATCACAATAACACTTATGTGGGCATGATTTTATTTAATAAAGGCCCTGGATGAATGATTTCTATAAGGCCTGTGCTCACAGATTAACCCCATCACATAAACACTTATTTGGGCATGATTTTATTTAATAAAGGCCCTGGATGAATGATTTCTATAAGGCCTGTGCTCACAGATTAACCCCATCACATAAACACTTATTTGGGCATGATTTTATTTAAAAAGGCCCTGATGAATGTTTTCTATAAGGCCTGCGCCACAGACTAACCCCATCACAATAACACTTATTTGGGCATGATTTTATTTAATAAAGGCCCTGATGAATGTTTTCTATATAAGCCCTGTGCTCACAGATTAACCCCATCACATAAACACTTTTTGGGCATGATTTTATTTAAAAAGGCCCTGGATGAATGTTTTCTATAAGGCCTGCGCTCACAGACTAACCCCATCACAATAACACTTATTTGGGCATGATTTTATTTAATAAAGGCCCTGGATGAATGATTTCTATAAGGCCTGAGCTCACAGATTAACCCCATCACATAAACACTTATTTGGGCATGATTTTATTTAATAAAGGCCCTGATGAATGTTTTCTATAAGGCCTGCGCTCACAGACTAACCCCATCACAATAACACTTATGTGGGCATGATTTTATTTAATAAAGGCCCTGAGGAATGTTTTCTATAAGGCCTGCGCCACAGACTAACCCCATCACAATAACACTTATTTGGGCATGATTTTATTCTATAAAGGCCCTGGATGAATGTTTTCTATAAGGCCTGCGCCACAGACTAACCCCATCACAATAACACTTATTTGGGCATGATTTTATTTAATAAAGGCCCTGGATGAATGTTTTCTATAAGGCCTGCGCCACAGACTAACCCCATCACAATAACACTTATTTGGGCATGATATTATTTAATAAAGGCCCTGATGAATGTTTTACAAAGGGCCTGCGCCACAGACTAACCCTACACAGTAACACCTTATTGGGCATGATTTTATTTAATAGAGGCCCTGATGAATGTTTTCTATAAGGCCTGCGCTCACAGACTAACCCCATCACAATAACACTTATTTGGGCATGATTTTATTTAATAAAGGCCCTGGATGAATGTTTTCTATAAGGCCTGCGCCAAAGACTAACCCCATCACAATAACATTTATTTGGGCATGATTTTATTCTATAAAGGCCCTGGATGAATGTTTTCTATAAGGCCTGCGCTCACAGACTAACCCCATCACAATAACACTTAATTGGGCATGATTTTATTTAATAAAGGCCCTGATGAATGTTTTCTATAAGGCCCGCACACAGACTAACCCTAACCCTAACCCTAACCCTAACCCCTAGCCCTAACCCTAATCCTAACCCTAACCCTAACCCTAACCCTAACCCTAACCCTAACCCTAACCCTAACCCTAACCCTAACCCTAACCCTAACCCCTAGCCCTAGCCCTAGCCCTAACCCTAACCCTAACCCTAACCCTAACCCTAACCCTAACCCTAACCCCAGCCCCAGCCCTAGCCCCCAACCCTAACCCTAACCCTAACCCTAACCCTAACCCTAACCCTAACCCTAACCCTAGCCCCCTAACTCCTAACCCTAACCCTAACCCTAACCCTAACCCTAACCTTATTGGGCATGATTTTACTCTATAAAGGCCCTGGGTGACAGTTTTACACAGGGCCTGGGGTCACAGACTAACCCCATCACAATAGCACTTATTTGGGCATGATTTTATTTAATAAAGGCCCTGATAAATGTTTTCTTTAAGGCCTGCGCCACAGACTAACCCCTCTATAATAACACTCTTATGGGCATGATTGTATTTAATAAAGGCCCTGATGACAGTTTTCTTTAAGGCCTGCGCTCACAGACTAACCCCATCACAATAACACATATTTGGGCATGATTTTATTTAATAAAGGCCCTGGAAAATGTTTTCTATAAGGCCTGCGCCACAGACTAACCCGACACAGTAACGCTTTATTGGGCATGATTTTATTTAATAAAGGCCCTGATAAATGTTTTCTTTAAGGCCTGCGCCACAGACTAACCCTCATCATAATAACACTCTTATGGGCATGATTGTATTTAATAAAGGCCCTGATGACAGTTTTCTTTAAGGCCTGCGCTACAGACTAACCCCATCACAATAACACATATTTGGGCATGATTTTATTTAATAAAGGCCCTGGAAAAATGTTTTCTATAAGGCCTGCGCCACAGACTAACCCGACACAGTAACTCTTTGTTGGGCATGATTTTACTTAATAAAGGCCCTGGAAAATGTTTTCTATAAGGCCTGCGCCACAGACTAACCCGACACAGTAACGCTTTATTGGGCATGATTGTATTTAAAAAGGCCCTGGAAAAATGGTTTCTATAAGCCCTGCGCCACTGACTAACCTCTGCTACAATAACGCTCTTATGGGCATGATTTTATTTAATAAAGGCCCTGGATGACAGTTTTCTTAAGGCCTGCCTCACAGACTAACCCGACACAGTAACTCTTTATTGGGCGTGATTTTATTTAATAAAGGCCCTGGAAAATGTTTTTCTATAAGGCCTGCGCCACAGACTAACCCACCCATTAACTCTTTATTGGGCATGATTTTATTTAATAAAGGCCCTCGATGAATGTTTTCCATAAGGCCTGCGCTCACAGACTAACCCTGGCACACAATAACACAGATTTGGGTATGATTTTATTTATTAAAGGCCCTGATGAATGTTTTCACAAAGGCCTGCGCCACAGACTCGCCTGCAGCAGCGACGCCGCAGGGCACGAATTTCAGAGTTTTTAGAGAAAAAAAAAAAAAAAAAAAAAATTAAAGTTGATGTAAAAGTTGTTCTGGTAAACGGCCACCTCCGGGTCGCGTGAAATTTGAATCGTGCCCGGAAGAGGCCTCTCGGTCGGCCTGACTCGAGCCTCGGAGGGTATGGAAGTCGGACCTTTCCCCGGTTGACTTAGTGCAATTTTCAAACGAAAATCATCCAGGCGCATATTTCAGCCGATCTCGTCCGGTTAAGTGCGACTTCTCGACGCTTTCCCACTCGACTTCGCCACCCTGGAGGAAATTTTTTTGCTTTCAAAACCTAAGTCCAGACATCCAGGCGCATATTTCAGCCGATCTCGCCGGGTTATGTGCGACTTCGACGCTTTCCCACTCGACTCCCGCCTCCTGGAGGAAATTTTTGCCGCTCAAAACCTAAGTCCACACATCCAGGCGCTGCTACAGCCGATCAAGTCCGGGTTACGTATGCACTTCTCGGACACACACATTTACGAACCCCGTGTCTGGATTTCAATTTTCCAAAGGGCCTGGGCTCACATTAACCCCAACGCAGTAACACTTTAATGGGCATCGCTTTATTTAATTCTCGCCCTGGATGAATGTTTTACAAAGGGCCTGCGCCACAGACTAACCCTACACAGTAACACCTTATTGGGCATGATTTTATTCTATAAAGGCCCTGGATGAATGTTTTCTATAAGGCCTGCGCCACAGACTAACCCCATCACAATAACACTTATTTGGGCATGATTTTATTCTATAAAGGCCCTGGATGAATGTTTTCTATAAGGCCTGCGCCACAGACTAACCCCATCACAATAACACTTATGTGGGCATGATTTTATTCTATAAAGGCCCTGGATGAATGTTTTCTATATAAGCCCTGCGCTCACAGACTAACCCCATCACAATAACACTTATTTGGGCATGATTTTATTTAATAAAGGCCCTGGATGAATGATTTCTATAAGGCCTGTGCTCACAGATTAACCCCATCACATAAACACTTATTTGGGCATGATTTTATTTAATAAAGGCCCTGATGAATGATTTCTATAAGGCCTGTGCTCACAGATTAACCCCATCACATAAACACTTATTTGGGCATGATTTTATTTAATAAAGGCCCTGGATGAATGATTTCTATAAGGCCTGTGCTCACAGATTAACCCCATCACATAAACACTTTTTGGGCATGATTTTATTTAAAAAGGCCCTGGATGAATGTTTTCTATAAGGCCTGCGCCACAGACTAACCCCATCACAATAACACTTATGTGGGCATGATTTTATTTAATAAAGGCCCTGGAGGAATGTTTTCTATAAGGCCTGCGCCACAGACTAACCCCATCACAATAACACTTATTTGGGCATGATTTTATTCTATAAAGGCCCTGGATGAATGTTTTCTATAAGGCCTGCGCTCACAGACTAACCCCATCACAATAACACTTATTTGGGCATGATTTTATTTAATAAAGGCCCTGGATGAATGTTTTCTATAAGGCCTGCGCCACAGACTAACCCCATCACAATAACACTTATTTGGGCATGATATTATTTAATAAAGGCCCTGGATGAATGTTTTACAAAGGGCCTGCGCTCACAGACTAGCCCTACACAGTAACACCTTATTGGGCATGATTTTATTCTATAAAGGCCCTGGATGAATGATTTCTATAAGGCTCAAGCGCCACAGACTAACCCCATCACAATAACACTTATTTGGGCATGATTTTATTTAAAAAGGCCCTGATGAATGTTTTCTATAAGGCCTGCGCCACAGACTAACCCCATCACAATAACACTTATTTGGGCATGATATTATTTAATAAAGGCCCTGATGAATGTTTTACAAAGGGCCTGCGCCACAGACTAACCTCTACACAGTAACACCTTATTGGGCATGATTTTATTTAATAAAGGCCCTGGATGAATGTTTTCTATAAGGCTCACAGCCACAGACTAACCCCATCACAATAACACTTATGTGGGCATGATTTTATTTATTAAAGGCCCTGATGAATGTTTTCTATAAGGCCTGCGCCAAAGACTAACCCCATCACAATAACATTTATTTGGGCATGATTTTATTCTATAAAGGCCCTGGATGAATTTTTTTCTATAAGGCCTGCGCCACAGACTAACCCCATCACAATAACACTTATTTGGGCATGATATTATTTAATAAAGGCCCTGATGAATGTTTTACAAAGGGCCTGCGCCACAGACTAACCCTACACAGTAACACCTTATTGGGCATGATTTTATTTAATAGAGGCCCTGATGAATGTTTTCTATAAGGCCTGCGCCACAGACTAACCCCATCACAATAACACTTATTTGGGCATGATTTTATTTAATAAAGGCCCTGGATGAATGTTTTCTATAAGGCCTGCGCCAAAGACTAACCTCCATCACAATAACATTTATTTGGGCATGATTTTATTCTATAAAGGCCCTGGATGAATGTTTTCTATAAGGCCTGCGCCACAGACTAACCCCATCACAATAACACTTATTTGGGCATGATTTTATTTAATAAAGGCCCTGGATGAATGTTTTCTATAAGGCCTGCGCTCACAGACTAACCCCATCACAATAACACTTAATTGGGCATGATTTTATTTAATAAAGGCCCTGGATGAATGTTTTCTATAAGGCCCGCGCTCACAGACTAACCCTAACCCTAACCCTAACCCTAACCCTAGCCCTAACCCTAATCCTAACCCTAACCCTAACCCTAACCCTAACCCTAACCCTAGCCCTAACCCTAACCCTAACCCTAACCCTAACCCTAACCCTCAGCCCTAGCCCCAGCCCTAACCCTAACCCTAACCCTAACCCTAACCCCTAACCCTAACCCTAGCCCTAGCCCCTAGCCCTAACCCCTAACCCTAACCCTAACCCTAACCCTAACCCTAACCCTAGCCCTAACCCTAACCCTAACCCTAACCCTAACCCTAACCCTAACCCTAACCTTATTGGGCATGATTTTACTCTATAAAGGCCCTGGGTGACAGTTTTACACAGGGCCTGGGGTCACAGACTAACCCCATCACAATAGCACTTATTTGGGCATGATTTTATTTAATAAAGGCCCTGATTGAATGTTTTCTATAAGGCCTGCGCCACAGACTAACCCCGACACAGTAACGCTTTATTGGGCATGATTGTATTTAATAAAGGCCCTGATGACAGTTTTCTTTAAGGCCTGCGCCACAGACTAACCCCATCACAATAACACATATTTGGGCATGATTTTATTTAATAAAGGCCCTGGAAAATGTTTTCTATAAGGCCTGCGCCACAGACTAACCCGACACAGTAACGCTTTATTGGGCATGATTTTATTTAATAAAGGCCCTGATAAATGTTTTCTTTAAGGCCTGCCACAGACTAACCCCTGCATAATAACACTTTTATGGGCATGATTGTATTTAATAAAGGCCCTGATGACAGTTTTCTTTAAGGCCTGCGCCACAGACTAACCCCATCACAATAACACATATTTGGGCATGATTTTATTTAATAAAGGCCCTGGAAAAATGTTTTCTATAAGGCCTGCGCTCACAGACTAACCTAACGCTTTATTGGGCATGATTTTATTTAATAAAGGCCCTGATAACGCTTTAACTCTCATATAATGGGCATGGGCATTTTATTTAATAAAGGCCCTGGATGACAGTTTTCTTTAAGGCCTGCGCCACAGACTAACCCCATCACACACATTAACGCTTTATTGGGCATGATTGTATTTAATAAAGGCCCTGGGCATGAATGTTTTCTATAAGGCCTGCTCACAGACTAGACTAACCTTTATTGGGCATGACACAGTAACTCTTTAATTGGGCATGATTTTATTTAATAAAGGCCCTGATGAATGTTTTGTATAAGGCCTGCCCTCACAGACTAACCCGACACAGTAACTCTTTATTGGGCATGATTTTATTTAATAAAGGCCCTCGATGAATGTTTTTCTATAAGGCCTGCCTCACAGACTAACCCACACAGTAACGCTTTATTGGGCGTGATTTTATTTAATAAAGGCCCTCGATGAATGTTTTTCTATAAGGCCTGCGCTCACAGACTAACCCGACACAGTAACTCTTTATTGGGCGTGATTTTATTTAATAAAGGCCCTGGAAAATGTTTTCTATAAGGCCTGCGCTCCACAGACTGACCCCACACAGTAACTCTTTATTGGGCATGATTTTATTTAATAAAGGCCCTCGATGAATGTTTTCTATAAGGCCTGCGCCACTGACTAACCTCACACAATAACACTTTATGGGCATGATTTTATTTAATTAAGGCCCTGATGACAGTTTTCTTTAAGGCCTACCTCACAGACTAACCCGACACAGTAACTCTTATTGGGCGTGATTTTATTTAATAAAGGCCCTGAAAAATGTTTTTCTATAAGGCCTGCGCCACAGACTAACCCGACACAGTAACGCTTTATTGGGCGTGATTTTATTTAATAAAGGCCCTGGAAAATGTTTTCTATAAGCACTGCGCTCACTGACTAACCCTGCTATAATAACACTTTATGGGCATGATTTTATTTAATAAAGGCCCTGATGACAGTTTTCTTTAAGGCCTGCGCTCACAGACTAACCCACACAGTAACTCTTTGTTGGGCATGATTTTACTTAATAAAGGCCCTGGAAAATGTTTTCTATAAGGCCTGCGCTCACAGACTAACCCACACAGTAACGCTTTATTGGGCATGATTTTATTTAATAAAGGCCCTGGAAAAATGTTTTCTATAAGGCTGCGCCACAGACTAACCCACACAGTAACGCTTTATTGGGCATGATTTTATTTAATAAAGGCCCTGATAAATGTTTTCTTTAAGGCCTGCGCTCACAGACTAACCTCTGCATAATAACACTTTATGGGCATGATTTTATTTAAAAAGGCCCTGGATGAATGTTTTCTATAAGGCCTGCGCCCACAGACTAACCCCATCACAATAACACTTATTTGGGCATGATTTTATTTAATAAAGGCCCTGGATGAATGTTTTCTATATAAGCCCTGTGCTCACAGATTAACCCCATCACATAAACACTTTTTTGGGCATGATTTTATTTAAAAAGGCCCTGATGAATGTTTTCTATAAGGCCTGCGCCACAGACTAACCCCCATCACAATAACACTTATTTGGGCATGATTTTATTTAATAAAGGCCCTGGATGAATGATTTCTATAAGGCCTGAGCTCACAGATTAACCCCATCACATAAACACTTATTTGGGCATGATTTTATTTAATAAAGGCCCTGGATGAATGTTTTCTATAAGGCCTGCGCTCACAGACTAACCCCATCACAATAACACTTATGTGGGCATGATTTTATTTAATAAAGGCCCTGGAGGAATGTTTTCTATAAGGCCTGCGCTCACAGACTAACCCCATCACACAATAACACTTATTTGGGCATGATTTTATTCTATAAAGGCCCTGGATGAATGTTTTCTATAAGGCCTGCGCCACAGACTAACCCCATCACAATAACACTTATTTGGGCATGATTTTATTTAATAAAGGCCCTGGATGAATGTTTTCTATAAGGCCTGCGCTCACAGACTAACCCCATCACAATAACACTTATTTGGGCATGATATTATTTAATAAAGGCCCTGGATGAATGTTTTACAAAGGGCCTGCGCCACAGACTAACCTCTACACAGTAACACCTTATTGGGCATGATTTTATTTAATAGAGGCCCTGATGAATGTTTTCTATAAGGCCTGCGCTCACAGACTAACCCCATCACAATAACACTTATTTGGGCATGATTTTATTTAATAAAGGCCCTGATGAATGTTTTCTATAAGGCCTGCGCCAAAGACTAACCCCATCACAATAACATTTATTTGGGCATGATTTTATTCTATAAAGGCCCTGATGAATGTTTTCTATAAGGCCTGCGCCACAGACTAACCCCATCACAATAACACTTAATTGGGCATGATTTTATTTAATAAAGGCCCTGGATGAATGTTTTCTATAAGGCCCGCGCACAGACTAACCCTAACCCTAACCCTAACCCTAACCTCTAGCCCTAACCCTAATCCTAACCCTAACCCTAACCCTAACCCTAACCCCTAGCCCTAACCCTAACCCTAACCCTAACCCCTAACCCTAACCCCAGCCCTAGCCCCAGCCCTAACCCTAACCCTAACCCTAACCCCTAACCCTAACCCTAACCCCAACCCCAGCCCCAGCCCTAGCCCTAACCCTAACCCTAACCCTAACCCTAACCCTAACCCTAACCCTAACCCTAACCCCAACCCTAACCCTAACCCTCCTAACCCTAACCCTAACCCTAACCCTAACCTAACCCTAACCTTATTGGGCATGATTTTACTTATAAAGGCCCTGGGTGACAGTTTTACACAGGGCCTGGGGTCACAGACTAACCCCATCACAATAGCACTTATTTGGGCATGATTTTATTTAATAAAGGCCCTGATAAATGTTTTCTTTAAGGCCTGCGCTCACAGACTAACCCTGCTATAATAACACTCTTTATGGGCATGATTGTATTTAATAAAGGCCCTGATGACAGTTTTTTTTAAGGCCTGCGCCACAGACTAACCCCATCACAATAACACATATTTGGGCATGATTTTATTTAATAAAGGCCCTGAAAAATGTTTTCTATAAGGCCTGCGCCACAGACTAACCCGACACAGTAACGCTTTATTGGGCATGATTTTATTTAATAAAGGCCCTGGATAAATGTTTTCTTTAAGGCCTGCGCCACAGACTAACCCTGCATAATAACACTTTATGGGCATGATTGTATTTAATAAAGGCCCTGATGACAGTTTTCTTTAAGGCCTGCGCTCACAGACTAACCCCATCACAATAACACATATTTGGGCATGATTTTATTTAATAAAGGCCCTGGAAAAAATGTTTTCTATAAGGCCTCATGCGCTCACAGACTAACCCGACACAGTAACTCTTTGTTGGGCATGATTTTACTTAATAAAGGCCCTGGAAAAATGTTTTCTATAAGGCCTGCGCCACAGACTAACCCGACACAGTAACGCTTTATTGGGCATGATTGTATTTAAAAAGGCCCTGGAAAAATGGTTTCTATAAGCCCTGCGCTCACTGACTAACCTCATATAATAACGCTCTTATGGGCATGATTTTATTTAATAAAGGCCCTGATGACAGTTTTCTTTAAGGCCTGCCCTCAGACTAACCCGACACAGTAACTCTTATTGGGCGTGATTTTATTTAATAAAGGCCCTGAAAAATGTTTTTCTATAAGGCCTGCGCCACAGACTAACCCGACCCATTAACTCTTTATTGGGCATGATTTTATTTAATAAAGGCCCTCGATGAATGTTTTCCATAAGGCCTGCGCTCACAGACTAACCCCACAATAACACAGATTTGGGTATGATTTTATTTATTAAAGGCCCTGGATGAATGTTTTCTACAAAGGCCTGCGCCACAGACTCGCCTGCAGCAGCGACGCAGGGGCACGAATTTCAGAGTTTTTAGAGAAAAAAAAAAAAAAAAAAAAAAAAAAAAAAAAAATTAAAGTTGATGTAAAAGTTGCTCCTGGTAAACGGCCACCTCCGGGTCGCGTGAAATTTGAATCGTGCCTCGAAGAGGCCTCTCGTCGGCCTGACTCGAGCCTCGGAGGGTATGGAAGTCGGACCTTTCCCCGGTTGACTTAGTGCAATTTTCAAACGAAAATCATCCAGGCGCATATTTCAGCCGATCTCGTCCGGGTTAAGCGCGACTTCGGACGCTTTCCCACTCGACTTCCGCCACCCTGGAGGAAATTTTTTTGCTTTCAAAACCTAAGTCCAGACATCCAGGCGCATATTTCAGCCGATCTCGGCCGGTTATGTGCGACTTCTCGACGCTTTCCCACTCGACCCCGCCTCCTGGAGGAAATTTTTGCCGCTCAAAACCTAAGTCCACACATCCAGGCGCTCGTTACAGCCGATCAAGTCCGGGTTACGTGCGACTTCTCGGACACACACATTTACGAACCCCCCGTGTCTGGATTTCAATTTTCCAAAGGGCCTGGGCTCACACATTAACCCCAACGCAGTAACACTTTAATGGGCATCGCTTTATTTAATTCTCGCCTGGATGAATGTTTTACAAAGGGCCTGCGCCACAGACTAACCCTACACAGTAACACCTTATTGGGCATGATTTTATTCTATAAAGGCCCTGGATGAATGTTTTCTATAAGGCCTGCGCCACAGACTAACCCCATCACAATAACACTTATTTGGGCATGATTTTATTCTATAAAGGCCCTGGATGAATGTTTTCTATAAGGCCTGCGCCACAGACTAACCCCATCACAATAACACTTATGTGGGCATGATTTTATTCTATAAAGGCCCTGGATGAATGTTTTCTATATAAGCCCTGCGCTCACAGACTAACCCCATCACAATAACACTTATTTGGGCATGATTTTATTTAATAAAGGCCCTGGATGAATGATTTCTATAAGGCCTGTGCTCACAGATTAACCCCATCACATAAACACTTATTTGGGCATGATTTTATTTAATAAAGGCCCTGGATGAATGATTTCTATAAGGCCTGTGCTCACAGATTAACCCCATCACATAAACACTTATTTGGGCATGATTTTATTTAATAAAGGCCCTGGATGAATGATTTCTATAAGGCCTGTGCTCACAGATTAACCCCATCACATAAACACTTTTTTGGCATGATTTTATTTAAAAAGGCCCTGGATGAATGTTTTCTATAAGGCCTGCGCCACAGACTAACCCCATCACAATAACACTTATGTGGGCATGATTTTATTTAATAAAGGCCCTGGAGGAATGTTTTCTATAAGGCCTGCGCCACAGACTAACCCCATCACAATAACACTTATTTGGGCATGATTTTATTCTATAAAGGCCCTGGATGAATGTTTTCTATAAGGCCTGCGCCACAGACTAACCCCATCACAATAACACTTATTTGGGCATGATTTTATTTAATAAAGGCCCTGATGAATGTTTTCTATAAGGCCTGCGCTCACAGACTAACCCCATCACAATAACACTTATTTGGGCATGATATTATTTAATAAAGGCCCTGGATGAATGTTTTACAAAGGGCCTGCGCTCACAGACTAGCCTCACACAGTAACAACACCTTATTGGGCATGATTTTATTCTATAAAGGCCCTGGATGAATGATTTCTATAAGGCTCAAGCGCTCACAGACTAACCCCATCACAATAACACTTATTTGGGCATGATTTTATTTAAAAAGGCCCTGGATGAATGTTTTCTATAAGGCCTGCGCTCACAGACTAACCCCATCACAATAACACTTATTTGGGCATGATATTATTTAATAAAGGCCCTGGATGAATGTTTTACAAAGGGCCTGCGCTCACAGACTAACCTTACACAGTAACACCTTATTGGGCATGATTTTATTTAATAAAGGCCCTGGATGAATGTTTTCTATAAGGCTCACAGCCACAGACTAACCCCATCACAATAACACTTATGTGGGCATGATTTTATTTATTAAAGGCCCTGATGAATGTTTTCTATAAGGCCTGCGCCAAAGACTAACCCCATCACAATAACATTTATTTGGGCATGATTTTATTCTATAAAGGCCCTGGATGAATTTTTTTCTATAAGGCCTGCGCGCTCACAGACTAACCCCATCACAATAACACTTATTTGGGCATGATATTATTTAATAAAGGCCCTGATGAATGTTTTACAAAGGGCCTGCGCCACAGACTAACCCTACACAGTAACACCTTATTGGGCATGATTTTATTTAATAGAGGCCCTGGATGAATGTTTTCTATAAGGCCTGCGCCACAGACTAACCCCATCACAATAACACTTATTTGGGCATGATTTTATTTAATAAAGGCCCTGGATGAATGTTTTCTATAAGGCCTGCGCCAAAGACTAACCCCATCACAATAACATTTATTTGGGCATGATTTTATTCTATAAAGGCCCTGGATGAATGTTTTCTATAAGGCCTGCGCCACAGACTAACCCCATCACAATAACACTTATTTGGGCATGATTTTATTTAATAAAGGCCCTGATGAATGTTTTCTATAAGGCCTGCGCCACAGACTAACCCCATCACAATAACACTTAATTGGGCATGATTTTATTTAATAAAGGCCCTGGATGAATGTTTTCTATAAGGCCCAAGCCACAGACTAACCCTAACCCTAACCCTAACCCTAACCCCTAGCCCTAACCCTAATCCTAACCCTAACCCTAACCCTAACCCTAACCCCTAACCCTAGCCCTAACCCTAACCCTAACCCTAACCCTAACCCTAACCCCTAGCCCTAGCCCTAGCCCTAACCCTAACCCTAACCCTAACCCTAACCCTAACCCTAACCCCAGCCCCAGCCCTAGCCCCAACCCTAACCCTAACCCTAACCCTAACCCTAACCCTAACTCCTAGCCCTAACCCTCAAACCCTAACCCTAACCCTAACCCTAACCCCAACCCTAACCTTATTGGGCATGATTTTACTTCTATAAAGGCCCTGGGTGACAGTTTTACACAGGGCCTGGGGTCACAGACTAACCCCATCACAATAGCACTTATTTGGGCATGATTTTATTTAATAAAGGCCCTGATTGAATGTTTTCTATAAGGCCTGCGCCACAGACTAACCCGACACAGTAACGCTTTATTGGGCATGATTGTATTTAATAAAGGCCCTGATGACAGTTTTTTAAGGCCTGCGCCACAGACTAACCCCATCACAATAACACATATTTGGGCATGATTTTATTTAATAAAGGCCCTGGAAAATGTTTTCTATAAGGCCTGCGCCACAGACTAACCCGACACAGTAACGCTTTATTGGGCATGATTTTATTTAATAAAGGCCCTGATAAATGTTTTCTTTAAGGCCTGCGCCACAGACTAACCTCACATAATAACACTCTTATGGGCATGATTGTATTTAATAAAGGCCCTGATGACAGTTTTCTTTAAGGCCTGCGCCACAGACTAACCCCATCACAATAACACATATTTGGGCATGATTTTATTTAATAAAGGCCCTGGAAAATGTTTTCTATAAGGCCTGCGCCACAGACTAACCCGACACAGTAACGCTTTATTGGGCATGATTTTATTTAATAAAGGCCCTGATAAATGTTTTCTTTAAGGCCTGCGCCACAGACTAACCCCTCATAATAATAACACTCTTATGGGCATGATTGTATTTAATAAAGGCCCTGATGACAGTTTTCTTTAAGGCCTGCGCTCACAGACTAACCCCATCACACAACACATATTTGGGCATGATTGTATTTAAAAAGGCCCTGGAAAAATGGTTTCTATAAGCCCTGCGCTCACTGACTAACCTCTGCTATAATAACGCTCTTATGGGCATGATTTTATTTAATAAAGGCCCTGATGACAGTTTTTTTAAGGCCTGCGCCACAGACTAACCCGACACATTAACGCTTTATTGGGCATGATTGTATTTAATAAAGGCCCTGATGAATGTTTTCTATAAGGCCTGCGCCACAGACTAACCCCACACAGTAACTCTTCATTGGGCATGATTTTATTTAATAAAGGCCCTCGATGAATGTTTTGTATAAGGCCTGCCTCTCAGAGACTAACCCGACACAGTAACTCTTTATTGGGCATGATTTTATTTAATAAAGGCCCTCGATGAATGTTTTTCTATAAGGCCTGCCCTCACAGACTAACCCGACACAGTAACGCTTTATTGGGCGTGATTTTATTTAATAAAGGCCTCGATGAATGTTTTTCTATAAGGCCTGCGCCACAGACTAACCCGACACAGTAACTCTTTATTGGGCGTGATTTTATTTAATAAAGGCCCTGGAAAATGTTTTCTATAAGGCCTGCGCCACAGACTGACCCCGACACAGTAACTCTTTATTGGGCATGATTTTATTTAATAAAGGCCCTCGATGAATGTTTTCTATAAGGCCTGCGCCACTGACTAACCTCAAGCATAACAACACTTTTATGGGCATGATTTTATTTAATTAAGGCCCTGATGACAGTTTTTTAAGGCCTACCTCACAGACTAACCCGACACAGTAACTCTTTATTGGGCGTGATTTTATTTAATAAAGGCCCTGGAAAATGTTTTTCTATAAGGCCTGCGCCACAGACTAACCCACACAGTAACGCTTTATTGGGCGTGATTTTATTTAATAAAGGCCCTGGAAAATGTTTTCTATAAGCACTGCGCCACTGACTAACCCCTCATACAATAACACTCTTATGGGCATGATTTTATTTAATAAAGGCCCTGGATGACAGTTTTCTTTAAGGCCTGCGCCTCACAGACTAACCCACACAGTAACTCTTTGTTGGGCATGATTTTACTTAATAAAGGCCCTGGAAAATGTTTTCTATAAGGCCTGCGCCACAGACTAACCCCACACAGTAACGCTTTATTGGGCATGATTTTATTTAATAAAGGCCCTGGAAAAATGTTTTCTATAAGGCCTGCGCCACAGACTAACCCGACACAGTAACGCTTTATTGGGCATGATTTTATTTAATAAAGGCCCTGATAAATGTTTTTTAAGGCCTGCGCCACAGACTAACCCCTGCACATAATAACACTTTATGGGCATGATTTTATTTAAAAAAGGCCCTGATGAATGTTTTCTATAAGGCCTGCGCCACAGACTAACCCATCACAATAACACTTATTTGGGCATGATTTTATTTAATAAAGGCCCTGATGAATGTTTTCTATATAAGCCCTGTGCTCACAGATTAACCTCCATCACATAAACACTTTTGGGCATGATTTTATTTAAAAAGGCCCTGGATGAATGTTTTCTATAAGGCCTGCGCTCACAGACTAACCCCTATCACAATAACACTTATTTGGGCATGATTTTATTTAATAAAGGCCCTGATGAATGATTTCTATAAGGCCTGAGCTCACAGATTAACCCCATCACATAAACACTTATTTGGGCATGATTTTATTTAATAAAGGCCCTGGATGAATGTTTTCTATAAGGCCTGCGCCACAGACTAACCTCCATCACAATAACACTTATGTGGGCATGATTTATTTAATAAAGGCCCTGAGGAATGTTTTCTATAAGGCCTGCGTCACAGACTAACCCCCCTATCACAATAACACTTATTTGGGCATGATTTTATTCTATAAAGGCCCTGGATGAATGTTTTCTATAAGGCCTGCGCTCACAGACTAACCCCATCACAATAATACTTATTTGGGCATGATTTTATTTAATAAAGGCCCTGGATGAATGTTTTCTATAAGGCCTGCGCCACAGACTAACCCCATCACAATAACACTTATTT